>NC_143013.1:77431748-77629248 GCF_055824585.1 Amblyomma mixtum
GGCATGCAAAAATTATTCAAAACGTTAGGTAGTTCATAGCTAGTTCATAGTTCATAGTTCATAGAAAAAAAAAAAAAAATGCACCAACTAGCCCAGCAACAAGTGTTACTTGAGTTTCATAGCTAAGTTAGCTTCTTTCCGCATAGCGTATCATGTATGATACGGCGCATATTTCTTGTTCTAAGTAATTGTTAAGGCGAAGAAAGCAAGTCTCGCTTATTTAGTAGCACAGTATGTACTGTATGGCAGCCATTCTTTCCGTAACTCAAGCTTGGGGAAGGTTTGCAATGTTTTTTTTTTTTAATATACATGGAGCAGCGTGTACTGCTAGTTGTGAAAATGCTGTCGATATAAAAAGATTTTCTTCATTGTACCTGGAGGTAGAATCAAAAAGAACTATTACGTAATGCCATTAGTCGTTTTGTTACAGCATGCAGTTGTTGGTACTTTGGCACTACATCGCATTTCACAATTTTAGGGGCAGAAAAGGTAATGGAGTGTAATGGTGAACTGTAATGAAATAGTTTTAAGTGCTTTGCACGTTTGAGAGGTTAGGTGCCTTTCCCAATTAGCCATTGCTCGTAATTAATGTGGTTATCGGACTGAATTACATTTTATGGTGAAACCGGAAGTAAGGACCTACACCCATTTAGCGGGGGGGGGGGGGGGGGGGGGGTGATAGAAGCGGCTTTGGTATACTGACCGTGGATGACGAAGATGGTCCTTTTTTTTTCTCCTTTTCATTTGGAAGAAAAAAAAGTGGGTGATTCAAGAGAGACGAAGATAGAAACGAGGTATTGAGAGAGAAAGCAGTAAAGAAGCTATTTATTATGTAGCAAGCACTGGGGACCAAAAAAACAGCGTTTAAAATGATAAAACAAAAGTATTTGAAGGGGTGCAAAAAAAAATGGATTTCTTTCAAACAAACAATGGCACGTGCAGGGCCACTGTATGCCAAAGAAAAAAGATGATCGAAGACAACAGACAAGTATGTGCCATGCCACCAAGGCAACAACAACAACAACAACAAAAACGCACGGGAAAATCAGGGATCGGGAAGACAACGATTTACTGATTGAAAACGTTTGTTCATGTTCATAGTCACGTTGACTGGTCGATTACTTAATCCAAAAATCTGTTGCCTTCGACGGCCATCCTGGCGCTGCCCACCACCCGTAGCTTGTTATCAGGGTCGGAGCTGCCCACCACCGCCATCCAGTTCACTAATCGCGCGATAAACTTTCCGACTTAGACGAGCAACTGTACTCGGTTTCAAGACAACCCTCCAGTTTCAAGCTTTTGCATACAGAGTGTATTGCAATAAAAACCAGGGTGTAGGAGCGCATATTCCTGCATTTTAGGCAGATACTATAGCCGGAGCTCTCAGAAGATCTTTTCTATCAAGAAATTACTATTCTGTCAATTATAAACTGCAATTTTTGTTTAGTTATGGCAGTTTTATAGCTGGTTTATGTGCTCAAAAAAGTACCCTTAAATGCATGGCAGTTCGTATTCACACCCAAAATATTTTAACAAAGTGTCGAAAGCCCCGCCGCGGTGGCTCAGTGGTTACGGCGCTCGGCTGCTGACCCGAAAGACGCGGGTTCGATCACGGCCGCGGCGGCTGAATTTCTTGAAGGCAAAATTCTAGAGGCCCGTGTACTGTGCGATGTCAGTGCACGTTAAAGAACCCCAGGTGGTCGAAATTTCGGGAGCCCTTGACTACGGCGTCTCTGATAGCCTCAGTCGCTTTGGGACGTTAAACCCCAATAAACAAACCAATAAACCAACAAAGTGTCGAAACTTTATAGTCCTTCTGAAATATAAAGTTGGCTTGGGGGTCCTATCGCTCCAAATGAAATTAACTGTATTTTCTTAAACGACAATAAGAATTCACGAGGTAAAGAGTGAAGACACATTTAGTACGTCAATTCCGCACCATACCGAGAAAATCTGGACAAGCGCATTTTTTAATGGAAAGTTATATATGGGCTATATTTTTCGCATTTCCTAACATTGCATCGTAGCAACGAATATACCCTCAGATGGGTGATCCGGAAATTTGTAGTTTTTTAGTATTTATTTATTTTTCAAGAAAACAACCCATTAGTTTTCTATGGCAGTCTTATCTACTTGGAGGAGCCCATGACAAACTTTAAAAACAGAAATCTTCCTAGGCATCTGAAGATTGGATCGGAAGATTCTTTAGTTCCTTTCACATGCTTCTTATTTCGGTCTTATTCACAGTCAAGCATCACGCTTTTAACTTTCACCATTCTTTTATTGGCTTTTTAGAAAGGAATATTGCCATACATTGCACTGATTATTCATTATGCGTCTGTAACTGAGCAAGCAATATCTGTTTATCAAATGAACCATATTCAGCATCACGGACAAAAATTTTAATATTGGGAAATTGTGGGGTACTGTTGTGAAAATGTTGAAGAAATCTTTCTTTAACAGTCTTTCTACCACTCGCCTTGAGCAGTTAAATATGCCACGGAAAACCAATGGGAAACACTTTTTACGATAGCAAAAGCGTTAATATAAAAAATGGAAGCCTGCTGATGGGATATCTGCGCATACATTGATCGTTATAGTTAAATCTTGTAATATGCAAAAGATTCCTTTCATAAACTGGTTCCCGTTCAAAAATTCTTTTGTATGGAGTTCTTGGGTATGAATAAAGATTATACTTCAAATCTCGTCTCCTGATGGTGGGACGCGCACTTACTGTACACACTTAATTTTAATGCCTCACGGAAGCTGCCATGAAATGTGAGCACTGGAAGTTTTCTTTTTCGTTCTTGGAATATGCGCGCTCGATTCTTTTTTGCTCCTCCTAAAAAAACTAAACTAGCGAATTTAAAGCAGGCCTGCTGAAGAATCACTTTTCAGAATACGACAGCGCAGGTTCCTTTCCACCTAGCGACTTTCTTGCGTCGTCTGAAATTATAGAAGCACGTACTTTCAAAGTGCCTTCTGTTTCAGGGGAATAACAAATCCCAAACAAGGGGTACAGACGGCCTAATTGGAGGCGCATAATTCTCGCTCAAAAGCCACCACCGCATTTTTTGATGAGCGTTACCCCTCTCATGAATATTAATGCACCCGAACCATCTAGACGACGTGGATGTTCAAATGTACTCGCAAAGTATAGCCGTGATTATAAAAAAAAGCACAAAGGTGAAATGTGAAATATTCTTTTCACCGCTGCCCACTTGACCAAGGTTTAGTTTTCTCCTGCGCACAGAATACAGAACTCTTATCACGGCAAAAATATTCAGCAGTAACGTTACTTTCATAGCTGCAATTTTAAAGGCATTTTAGCGGTTCGTATTTCAAGCTTCCCAGACTCTTGCAACCTTCCCCTTATTAAGTTCTTAGTATGTAACAGTAATGAAGCAGAAACTGTACTGAATTCTTTTTTTTTTTTTTTGCAGTAGTGCCGCACCAAGGAAGAAAAGTAATCTCACGTTTTCTAAAACTGAGAAAAATGAAACCGATCTGGTGTGGTTTGATAGAAGGCTTTAGGCAGTCCTTCATGAAACAATTACGTGAGGCGACAAAGGACGCAAATTGATGAGCTGCGAAGTCATGAGTTAAACAGCAAATAATGAGGAAGATGACTTTTATGGCGCAAGGGCGGTATCGCCAAACAACACTGCAGCTAATATGTTTTGTTACCACTAGGTGGAGCCAAAGAACCATTTTCTAAAGCATTTCACGCCAGAAGAGCCATGCGCCTTGAAAGTGGGTCTCTTGTATTTATTGCGAAGCAGCTGGGTACCCCATAGCACTGGTGTTCGATTCCAAACAAAAACGTGCCTTAAAAACTCTAAAAAGAACAAAAACGCTACTTTGAACACTTAGAAATCTCGTTCTGTGACCACCTCTTGAGATTTTATCTCAGTGTTGAAACATATTTTTGAGATTTCTAAACTGATAAACACGCGTCATGTTTGTAAACAAAGGTGGCGCTGTATTCGGTAACGACGCGGGCTGTAAGGAAAAACGCGTCATGCCTACACTGCACCAAGAGATACTGCCTTTAAAACCAACTCGCGTACGCGAATATTTCAAAGCATGCGCGTCGTTTAAGGTCAGCAACGTTTTTGTCAACGCCTGGTGCTTAAATCTGCACATTTCGAGCGTTAAGCGCTACTGCTCGCGTTCTGGGTCTCAGCGTTATGAGTTATAACGCAAGTCGTAATCCAGTGGTTGCCATGGTAACCGACGTGGTTACATAACAGAATAAAATAATGACAGGCGGCAACGCACTATAACTCAGAACTAATCTATGTCGATCCAGTATATACATCACTGTCTCGCAGGCGTCAAAGACGTGTCACTTAGTACCGAAATTCGTGTAAAATTGGTGGTCCAACCGTTTGCCGCATAATGTTCTGTCATACGACTCGGCGTTTCGTGCAGCTTACTAGTTCAGTTAGAGCCTAGCTCGCAGCAGGGATTCGAACAAGCGGCCTATGTTAGGTATGTTAACGTTCGATATTCGATCCCTTCCTCATCGTCGGCTCATTTTCTGAGCCTGTTCGGGCTCCATCGGCTTCCTTCTCCGTTCCTAGTTGGTAGCAACTGCGCGGCTACGGCGGGCGGCTACGTTCAATTATTAACTGAAACCGAAAAAGCAAAAAGTATACAGAGAAACTAATCGTCTCAGCTTCTGGGTCGAAACAGCGTACCGGATTGCTTAGCGTAAGAAGTGGAACGACGCCATGCATGACGCCAAGCAGCTTTTTCACATAACGAACTTGACGTGCTTCCTGTTTGTTCCGAGCCATATCACTCCGGAGAACACGGAACATTACTGGACACTGAATTCATACAGTTAGTAGGGCAAAAGCGATCGCTCGGTTCTTTAGATGTTTGTCGAGTGTGCAACGAACTTAACTTCATCCTGCTTGATGAAATAAACTATGGCAGGAATCGACGTCTTGCTCCGACGGTAATCTTCGCAAGAAAGCTCTTTTTGTTCTATTTGCTTTGGGAGAGTTTCGCAAGCGAATACATAGACGGTTTCCTCGATGCATCCAACGGAATTCACGCTCGCTCTGCAGAGCTCAATATTTTAAATCATGCTGCTCGTCTTAGAATCTCCATTCAAGTTCGCGCCTTATTCTGCTTCATCAGAGGGGCTTTTGCTGTGGAATTTCCTAGTTTCGCCATGTTCCGGTCTACCTGCCGTGGTTTTGGTCTACCTGCCGCATCAAAAGTCACTGCTGACGCCAGCGCCGCCGCACCTCTGTGACATCAAGGCCTCACGCTTGTATATGGCAAGAATATGCAACTTTTATTATGAACGAACACATAACTTCATGGGACTCTCTTCTTGCTCGAGGATCCTTTCTTGCTGTAAATGGCCACTTCGGCGTATTCAAGTGCTGCAGCTAAGTCTAATTCATGTGTTTTCATGCGATTCTCTGTCATTTGTTGAGAGAAAATAGAACAGATAAGTGTTGCCAACGGCGAAGGACGCAAGCAAATGAGAGAAAAACAGGAATAGGTTTGGTTTTGTGGGGTTTAACGTCCCAAAGCGACTAAGGCTATGAGAGACGCCGTAGTGAAGGGCTCCGGAAATTTCGACCACCTGGGGTTCTTTAAGTGCACTGACATCGCACAGCACACGGGCCTCTAGAATTTCTCCTCCAAAGAAATTCTAGCCGACGCGGCCGGGATCGAACCCGCGTCTTTTGGACCAGCAGCCGAGCACCATAGCCACTGAGCCACCACGCCGGCTAAAAACAGCAATAGAAAAGGACAAAACAATCGAAGGACAAAAGTGAGGTATCGCAGCTCGGATCTTTATACGACTGCCGAACTGAGTCACAGACACATACGCAGAAAACCTCAGTGCTGGCTCAGAAACTCATTCGAAATGCAGCCCACTCCGATAATGTCAAGAAAAGCGGAGAGTAGACCACAAATCAAATTTCTGCACAACTTCCGGAGCAAAAAATTGGTTAGGCTCAGTTCAGCTCGGCTTAGATACAGGCATCCTGCAGACGGGCCGTTCTTATCGAACTCAAATATTCCTCTATCGATACTGCGCCGCGGGCGTGCCTCCTCGGAGTCCTCGGAAAATAGGCGTTGCATTTCATGGAGCATTCGCTGAAGGAGAGAAAACCATTCGACTCTTGCGAGATGAAGAAAAATCTCAAGCATACAGAATCGCTTAAATTGAGGAAAACAGGAAAGCATGTTTTGTTGTCTTTGCGGTCGCATTGCGTTTATCTCTCTTCGGCGTGATGTAAAAAAGACGTTGTTTACCTCGACCAACGTACGATACCAACAACAATTCGCACAGTGATGCGACACATGCTGATTAACTTTGTTGGAGTTGCTCACACTTCTAAAAAGGCTCTAAGTCTCCTGCTAAGAAACGGTTGCTGAAAGGAAAAAAACAAACAAACCAGTGTCATCGGAGTTGAAGCCGACGAAGTACTGTTTCCCGGCATCGCACAACGCACGGCAGAGTGTGGGCGAAGGCAGCGGACATCTGAAATTTCGGCAACCATGACGTCATCACAAGTTTCCTCGCACTTCTTCATCGCAGTGAGAAGCTTGAACATCGTCGCGGTTTTAATCGGTGATTACGTCACCATTTTAAATGCTAGCGCAAACGTACTTGGCATACTTTATCACGAAGCTTCATGCATTCGAATGCAGGAATAACCTCGAATTCTCAGAAAGCCTTTTCAGCTTCTCTTTAAGCACAAATGCACTTTTGCCATGTAAATTCGCCCTTATACAACGTGTGCATGGTAAACGGAGGAAAGGCGGCTTCTCTGTGTTACATCACGAAGCTTGTGCCTCGAACGTTCAATACGACTTCAGAATTTCTTATCGCCAGTCAGTCGTTGCACTTCGTAGAGCAGGTGTTCGGTTTCAAGCAATATTTCTGGCTTTAAACATTTTTTAACCAGAAGCATGACTGGACTTATCGGTTGTGCGAGTATTTTGCGAATTTTTCAATAGCATTTATTCCTTGTCAAAATAGAATACGCTACCAACTAGTATTACCTTCTCAACCCTTGGAATTTAATCAGAATCTTTCCTCGTGGCCGTGTTAGAATTTTTACGTAGTACAGGGGCCATATTTTGCGACAGTTCTTTTTCCAGCTCAATTTTGCTTGTTTTCTATTTGTCGTAGCCGTGTTTTATATCCCAGCTTGCTATATGCATCACGCGGCAGTTATCGTGCAGGAAGGCGCCGATGGTTCTGACAAATGGCAGTAAAAAAAAAGTGCATTTTGAAAAAAATCATCACAAAATAGCGCTCTCGTTTTCGCAATTCCTATTCAATCTCCCGATGCATCCAGCGTGTGTGTTTCTTGCTGCCAGACCTACTGCGCGACGATTCCGACGTAGTAGTGTGGCCGCTGCCACATTCTTTTCGTTTATTGATTTCCAATGTCAGGATTTCTTCACAGGGGCGTAAAATTCTTCGCTTTCGAGATATCACAGAACCTCCTCCTCCGAATGCGACTGAGTTCCTTTCTTTTTTTTTCGTCTTTTGAATAAAGGCCGGCTTTCGCACGCTGCCTTGAATGCTTGCGAAAAAAGAAACTAAGTTGGCACCTGGAGAGGGTGAATGGGTGGGAAAGTAAACTTTTGCTCACAATTGCGTTGGAGGAATACGAAATAAAAAATATTTTCGAAAAAAAAAATAAAAGAGCAAGAATGGATGTAAATTTCTTTCTCAGAAACAGTTTACTTTTCTTAGTTTCGTTGCTAATTCTTTATCCTTTATGCAACCCATTCCCTCACTCTTCCTCGCATTCTTAGGTTGCTCCTTAAAGTATGCAGCACCATGACCGAAAGCGCCGAAAAAAAATTATCTTCGAGGAAACGATGGTGGAAACGAACTGGATGGGCCTAAGGAAAGGCAAATTGAAACACATGGAGGATATAGCCAATATTGGAAGTCTCCAGCTTTCCCTGTCTCACTGGTCGAAAGCCCACACGCATAAAGCAAAAATATTGGAGTCCATTCGCAGAAGGGATAATTCATCGAGACGCACTGTCCGTCAATATTATCGTATGCAATTGGAAGAGATATTTGAGGATGAAATATAAATGAAATAGTAAAATAATTCGAAGGGGACTATGGGTGGTCAGTTTTATTGGACTGGTGTTTTCTTTTGGTGAAAATTCAGCAGAAAGCAACAGTTCGATTCTCATTCCCTTCGTCTTCTGAGAACGAAACAGCTGTAAATATGTGAGAGTGGCAAGGAGACAGCCCCGATGCTGAATAAATATGAATAAGTGCTGAGGAACGAGTGTCTCCTTTTTTACCTCATTTAGCTTTCTTGGTGTTGCCCTCTAAGCATCAAAGTTTCTCTGACCTGACAATCGTGATAAAAGAGAGACTGGTAATAGATTGCAATATTTACTGAGCATATGTATTAGAGAACAAAGGCGAGCTATTGATATCCTAGTTGAGATCAGAACAAAGGAAGCAACGTATAATGCGAAAGCACAATAACAGAGAATCCTTCTGGTAACTAATTAAGCTCCAAGGGAATGCAAGCATAGCAGCCGTCGTAGAGAGTCAGTTGGGTGGATGAGATTAGAAAATTTTTGAGGAGAAAGTAGCCTCAGCTGGCACAGGGTAGGATTTATTGGATGTATATGCGAAAGGCCTTGGTCCCACCGCAGATATCGTCAGCCTGATGTTGAAGATGATGATGATAAATATAGTATATATTTCGCACGTAAACCTGCACGTTCTTAACTGGTTGGTTTGGTTTATGGGGTTTAACGTCCCAAAGCGACTAAGGCTATGAGAGACGCCGTAGTGAAGGGCTCCGGAAATTTGGACCACCTGGGGTTCTTTAACGTGCACTGACATCGCACAGTACACGGGCCTCTAGAATTTATCCTCCAAAGAAATTCTAGCCGCCGCGGCCGGGATCGAACCCGCGTCTTTTGGGTCAGCAGCCGAGCACCATAGCCACTGAGCCACCACGGCGGCTAAAAGGAAAGCATGTGGTTTTAGTTCATAACGTGCAGTTAGGCCTTACATGAATTATCACGACCACTCACTGCATACTGCTTTCTTTATCGAGAACGGCCGTATGTGCACTGCACGTATGTGCACTACAAAAAGCCTGTAAGGTGTTGTGCGGGCTGACTTTGCGACAGATGTAAGCTGGGTGTCATTGGTCGAACATACTTCCGCATGAAATACTCTGCGGAAGCCAAACAGACGCGCAGATGTTACCATCGCTTTGCTTCTGGGCCTCTATAAACCGTGAGTAATATTCTCGGAAACGCTGCTCCATGGACTCCGTCCACATGCTGAAGTTGTGACGTATATTTTAAAGAAACAATGCCCTCTTTAGGCCCAGATGTGAAAAATTTCCTCGCTATACTGGAATCGAAATCCCAGAAGCAACAGCCACGAAAAGGGGTTTATTGCAGCGAAAACATATATCTTCGGCTTTTAGAACCCGTGCTGCCATCTAGTGAGTATGATCAAGGTACCATCGTTTCTCTTCTCCTCAGGGACTTTTGGGAAGTTGAGTCAGCGCGAGCACATTTCGTGGTAATGGTCGGTAAAAGCAAGTGGATATAGCTGATTTCAACAGGCGGAAATGTACTTATAAGCGCTCCTAACCGTGTAAACAGCCCACACATGCACAACAACTGTGTGAAGAGCGAGCTCTAAATTTTCACCATACTTCGGAAAATTCATGATTTTCCTCATATAGGACATTTCCCAGCATTCAGCCGAAACCTAAAAACACAGCAAAAAAAATATTTCAGTCGTGCTTCACAACCCAAATGATGGTATCTTAAGAATCGTAACACACTTGACAGTTCTGATCTCAAGTATATCAAAGCATGCACGTCAATTTCTTCAGCTCTGTTTTGCTTTAAAGATGCATCTGGGGAAGCAGAGAAATACCAGCGCGTCCGCGGATTATTCGTCGTCAGTGCACGAAGCACCAAGCTGTGCACCAAGATATGTCCTGCGCAAGCTACAGCGAAAGAGTTAATGTTCTCAATTTTGGTTTGCTCTCATTAACTTCACAGCTTCCGTACTCGTTCGCTGCCAGATGGTTATTGATTATTTCGGAGAACATCATGGCTTTTTGGGCAGCTTTCAGCCCCTCTCCTTTACACCAGCTTTTACATCTTAATTGAATGAAAACAGCTGCTTTTGTGGCTTTACAACGCTTTTTTTCAGTCCCAAGAACAAACAAGCGTCGATAGAGCTGGTACTTGCCAATGGATCAGTGAGTGAATGTCTTGCGTACGGTAAGGGAGTGTACATTTTGTTGCCTTTTATTAAAGGTGACAGAGCAACTAAAGCCATGTATCTCGGGCTAACAACCTTCGCTTCCTTTCACCGGAGCTTTGGTGCCTTATTTCAGGCGTCAGGGGTTTGCGTTTACTCATAAGTGGTGAGGCATTGCAAGTCGCCTTGCAAACGCGTTATGTCAAGTACGAGATCACCGGCTTACCGCGGGTTGAATTTCTGGGTACCTCCGAGTTCAGAACTTTACTTTACTCCTAGTTTGTAGTGTGGAAGAACCTAGTCATTCTACGAACAATTATTTTGCAAAAACAGCCCATTAACCTAAAAAAAAAATCAGGTCGCTTTGCTTAGAAAAAAAAAAAGAACCTCGACCAAAATATTCAAACATGTGTAACAGACGAAACAATAGAAGTGGAAGCAAAGGCCAGAAAGAGTGGAAGGCTCAATTAAGCCATTTTGTGAGATAGAAGTATGTTTGCTCGATAGACTCGAGGCCACAAGGCCTAGAGTTTTGCAGCCTTTGTACTCCTTAAGGTAGGAGGGAAATCAGACAAGGTAAGTTGCTGGGCGAGGGAAATCAGAGTGCCTAGCTTGGGCGAAATAGCTGAAAATCGAAAGATTCTTAAAACTCAAAGTGCAGGCGAATACGAAGTACACAATCTGATAAGCCTTATGCTCATGCAAAAGCACGAATTTGGAGAAGCTGCAGCTATGATAGGCCTCGTGTGTGTTGTCAGTTTTTATCGCGGGTCGTGGTTCCTGCATTTAAGAAAGACGACGCGTACGAAAAATGCTCCAGGATAATCATGGGGTAATTTTAAGACGTTGCGAAAAAAATAAAGGCTATTTAAAAGGAGGGATATTTAGAGGAAAAGATGTGAATTTCTCAGGATCATAAATCGAACCTCTTGGAAGTTAAACACCGTATACCATGCCCTACCCTGTCATACCATACCATGCTATACCGTACGGTACCGTACAATACCGCACCTTACCAGACATACCATATCATAGCATACTATAACATGTACTATACCTCACCATAATACACCACACAGTACCATGCCATACCATACTATACCTCAGCAGACTATAACCTTCGGCTTGAAATGCACATTTATGTTTTAAGAACAGTATTTAAGCTGTCCTTATCTTTTCCTTTTTCTCGAAGAACAAAAAATGTCAAATTTTAACCTTTTTACGTAGAGACACAGATATTGCTATTTATCTCTCAACATCGTACAAAGAGAAGTTTCCACAATAAGAAGTGCTTTTCTAACTGCACCGTCTCAAACCACCACCCAAGTGATGTAATTCCACCACATACGCTTGGCTATGAGAAACACTCGCAGCCTGTGGGTTTCTTTCAACGTTGTTCTGTAAAACAAAGACGCCTGATCTGCTCACACCACCTGATGAGCACACGTGACCTGACAGTTTTGCGAACATCTTAACAGACGAAACATTTTCCACCTGCGAATACGTTTCAGGTTTTCTGTCTCTCGCGTAAGCGCGTAGGGACTTCAAGCAAAGTCATTAGTTCGTAGTCCTTCCCCGACGCGCTCCACAGCCGTAACCATTTCAGACGAAATCTTTCTGTACGACAACTGTCCGCCTAAACTAACAGCTCTGCTTACAGTTTAGCATTAAACTGAATAGAAGCGGTACCAAATAACTTTAGCCTCAAAGACGCAAGGGCGAACGCAAGACCGAAATAAATGTCATAAATACAGCAGAAATTTCGCTGAGAATGAATGCCAACTTGCTTCAATAGGAAACTATAAACCCGGAGCAGAAATAGCAGCTGTATCTCCGTAGTGATGCATAGTACTCTGTCATTGTGCTTCCCAGCGCACAGCTTATTCCGTAACGAGAATCGTCTCGTCTTTCAAATGGCACGTTGGAGAAGAAGTGGACGAGGTGCACAAAGCGCACGTGCGAGCGAATGGTTACCGCAAAACCTTTTACAGAGAACTCTCCGAGATTGCCTCCTACGCGCGTATGACTCCCACAAAGGGCTACGCTGTCTCTTCTTTCTCAGGTGCAGCTTTTCTTCGTCTATAGTTTGAGCAGTGCGCCGTAGGAGTAGGTGTCTCTAGCAGAAAAAGAAGCAACGAGCGTGGCTCTGCTTCCAGGTGAACAAAATAAAAAAAGAAAGAAGATGAGCCAAAATAGTGAAGAAACGAGAACGCGCCCTCAAAAGAAAAATCGCTTCACGTTTGCAGCATCCTTCTTTAAATTCTGCGGCATAAAAATGTTGTCACGCACGCTCTTTGCAAACGCAACCTGAATATTTGTTTAGTTCCATGCATTTCGCAAATTATAACTTTCTTTTGTGCAGTTGGGCTTCTATTTTAGGGGACGTCTTGTGCACGATAAAAGGGCGTAGCCGCTTAAGCGTCCTCTTCGTATTAAGCTATCTGCGGGACGTCTTGCTCTCCCCAAGTGGGGCGCTAACGGCATGGAATTTTTATTGTTTAAATGCTGCTTGGGAAAACAGCGTGAGAGTTTTCGCGTACAGAATTAGTAAGAAAAGTTTCTAACGCATACTTTAAGCGGTGCTTTCAACGCTGGAGTACGAGGCACTGCGCTGAAGGAAATAAGTATAAAGCAGACCTCGAAAGCTAAAACACACTGTGAGTATGTTTTGCGGGCTCACAAAACGGTTGATTAATTTGTGCGGTTTAACGTCCCAAAGCGACTCAGGCTATGAGGGATGGCGTAGTGGAGGGCTTCAGAATATTACGACCACCTGGGGTTCTTTAACATGCACTGACATCGCACTGTACACGGGCCTCTAGCTTTTCGCCGCCGCCGAAAATTCGACCGCTGCGGCCAATACTGAACCCGCGTATTTCGGGTCGGCAGCCGAGCGCTATGAATACTGAGCTGCCACGGTGGTCGTGCACACAAAATGGCACCTGTTTTTTTTACGTGTGTAAATCTAATGAGCTGTCATTGAAACTATAATATTAAAACTAATTTGCCAACGAGTGAATAGCGTTATCAATTTGTAATAAACGCGCCATTTTTTAAATTATTTAATATCTCGTTTCTTTACTGAGTACAGCGAGTGCTGATTACTCATTATAACAGCAGAGATTTTAGTGAACACTTTCCAACTCCACTGAGTCTTCTTGCAGTCATTTAAATGGATTTTACAAATATCTCCCTTCACGATCTGCATTCAGTTTAATCACTAATGAGTGAATGAGTGTTTAAAATGCCTTTTCAATACTATAACCAGTGTCGCATGTCATCAAGACGAGCAGAGGGCAGTAGTGTAGTGTAGAGAAACCTTCTGTAACTTCGAGTAAGAATCACATTGACTCCTTCCTCCCCCCTCCCCCATCGCCTTTCGCGGGCTAGGGTAATGAAGATACTGTCACGTTGGCAATAAGCGGCCGAGGGTAAACAGCGGCGTAGCCCAGACGTGCGCTTCCAGATCATGATGATGATGATGTCCTCAGGCTTAATGGCACACTTCCACATACACACTTCCTCCTCTTCCTGAAAGGCGCTTTGGTCTGCACGAGCGCTGGCGTCATTAGCCCCCCTCCTCCGAAGGCATCGACCCGATGCCGCCACGAACGCAGGAGTGGTCTCAAGAAGAGTTAGTGCGCCCTTTCGTAGTATGGCTTCAGGCGAACGACGTGGACCACCTCGGGGCAGGGGTGGCGGCGAGATTGTTGTGTCTCATGAGGGACTACTTCATAATTCAGGACTCCAGGGCGTCTCACAATTCGGTAAGGACCGAAATAGCGGCGCAAGCGCTTTTCACTTAGGCCGCGTCGTCGGATTGGGCTGTCTTGGCATTGCTGTCTTGGCACAGCTGTCTTGGCATTGCTTTCGCGAAGGGCCTTTGAAATCTGAAGGCAAGAGCTTCGAGCTTTCATAATTTTCAGATATTGCCATATCGTTATAGAAAACTGGGAGTAAAGCTCTTACCTCGTAAACCCTTTCGATAAAACTTCTTCTTGATCTAGCTGGTATGCCATGCTTTTCAGAGGAACCAGCGCAAAAGAGGGCAACGGACAAGGATGAAGAAGGACGACAAAGACAGAGGCGCTTCTGTCCGTGTCGTCCTTCTTCTTCCTTGCCCGTGGTCCTTTTCTGCGCTGGTTCCTCTGAAAACCTTTTTGACTTACTTTTTTCTTTCAACTCAAGTTTTATTGAAATCAGTTTGGCGTTTTCATGATTGGAAGATGTTTTTCTACCTAACATATTTTTAATCGAAAATCGAAGTCCCGAAGGACACGTTTTTTTGTAACCGGAGCAATGTTCATGTATCTTTGCATCGCGTTGAACGCTGTCCCATATTTCGTTGAGTGCCCGCTCTGACCTTTACCGAGAAACAAGAATGGGCGTGTATACGTTGCGTGCTTCGCCCGAGTTTAGCACGCCCTCATTGCTTTCTAAAAGGTCACGCATAAAGCTAATGTGAGGCGGTGTTTACGGCGTGTCTAAGCTTTCGCACACGTACGAGATTTCCTTGCGTTACCAGTTACCCTCCCACTAGACTCCATCCACGCGATATTCACGGAACACAAAATTTTATTATTTATGCCACTCTTCCAGCTTCTCACGGCCACTCACGACACGCCGCCAACACACACTCGATGCGTGATTTTGCGTTGGCCTATGAATTAACGAGAGTATCATTACATACGTCATAGGACAACGCAAAATCACGCATCGAGTGTGTGTTGGTGGCGTGTCCTATGAAGTAACGAGAGTATCATTACATACTGCCGCCGCGGTGGCTCAGTGGTTATGACGCTCGGCTGCTGTCCCGAAAGACGCGGGTTTGATCCCGGCCGCGGCGGTTGAATTTCTTTGGAGGAGAAATTCTAGAGGTCCGTGTGCTGTGCGATGTCAGTGCACGTTAAAGAACCCCAGGTGGTCGAAATTTCCGGAGCCCTTCACTACGGCGTCTCTCATGGCCTGAGTCGCTTTGGGACGTTAAACACCATAAACCAAACCAAACCATCATTACATACTTTGAGCGTAAGCTTCCGTCTACAACATATAATTTCATCTGGAACATCATTCATACTTCTCCCGTCTCATTATCTAGTATTGTGTCTAGCCGGCAACAACAAATAGAACATACGTACACAGCAGCGAACCGCTTTTCAACTGCTCTGTAAAGGTGTTCAAGCGTCTCCGACATACAGCAATACAGCATAATGCAGCATAATACAGCATAATGCAGGCCACTTTTATCTATAAGATGCAAGGAGAACAGGAAAAAGTATAAAGCTGTCGGGATCTGAAACCAGCACTTCACGCCTCTTTCTGCTACATCAGTATGGGAAAATGCATAGGTTCGAGCACGCACAAGCGAAAACCGATAAATCGCACAAATTGGCCAGCAAATATTTTTCTGCTTTTACGTTCGGGGAGACTGTTTTTGTATTTTGTGCATTACACAATACTCCGTGGCATCTTTAGGCCCAAGCAGGTGTCAGAAGAGACAAAATACACTTAAAACAAGCAGTGAAATCATTAACAAGTACCAAAACTTAAACAATGATTCTTGTACGTGTGACGGGAAGTACACTTGCAGAATGTGTTCGAATTTAAACGCGTAAAAAATTTATTTTGGCAGCGGATTTAAATTTTCAATATTGTGCTGAAAAAAACGACTTCACCGCGTTATTTTTTGCAAAAATATATTCTATAGAAAATTCGGGATACTGCTGAGATATACGTATTAATAATTTTTTAACCTAGGAAGGTACTCTTATCTCTCCCTTGCCAAACTGTTTCAGTCAAACGTTTTCGGAAGTAAAATATGGGCTGAAATTTTTGAGCGCATGCAGTGCTTACGTTTTGAAACCATTTTAAACCATGAACTCAGCGGTCGAGTCAAATAGCCTAAAGTTTCTAAAGATAAACCTGACAGGGTTTCTTCGTATTTTCCCTAAACGATCAATATCCTTTCTTTTAAATGCGAGTCCCACATGATGGATGAACTGTTTCACTAGGGGTATGGTATAATTCTGTTCTCAAGAAATATCTTTTTCAATGGTGACGAATATATCTGTGTAAGGTGCGTTCCTCAGGAAAGATCCCTAGGGAGAGTGACAGCAGGGTTTTGATACTTCTGTGCTTTTTTATGTGGGTAAATTATCAACCTTCTACTAAAATGAGCTAGTTTCCTTTTCGGAGTTGCCCTTAACAGTACCGTTTTATCAATGTTTAATTGCAAGTCCGATGTTTGGCCCCGTTTTTCTACTTAATTATGGCAGTTTGGTATGTTCCTGATCACATACAAACTAATATATTTAGACAATGTAATCATCAGCGAAGAGACTTCGAAACACCAATGCTGGTATTGCTTCTGTAAAGCCGCTTATAAAAATTGAAAAAAGCAATGGTCCCTAAGCACTTCCCTGCAGAACACCATTAAAAGTGAGTACATCAGAAACATGCTTACTGATTTTTACAAGTTCTTGTACGTCACGTAAGTAAGCTCCAGTCCACTTAGTAAGTCCAATGCACTCTAGTTTTATAACGATATAACAACTTTCTAAGGGATATTTGTCGAAGGCTCCACAGAAGTCTAAAAAAATAACATCAATATGTCCGGATTCATCAAAGACTGTAAGAAATTCATGAATACTTTTATTAGCTGGAAGTTGTTGGCATACCCTAAATTCATACTGCTACGGTAATTAAATATATTTTCTGCTAGACAAATCCGGCGGCCGAATTTCGATCAAGGCGAAATTCTAGTGGCCCGTGTACTGTGCGATGTCAGGGCACGTTAAAGAACCCCAGGTGGTCGAAATTTCTGGAGCCCTTCACTACGGTGTCCCTCATAGCCTCAGTTGCTTCGGGACGTTAAACCCCAACAAATCAAACAAACCAAACTAATATAGCCTGCTGCTTTGTGCTCTGGCAACTTACAGCTCGTTTAAGTAAAAGACACTGGGACGCAACAAGTTATCTCCCTTTATTGTGTATGTGAACAATTCGCGCAAATATCTAATGATCCGGGACCCCGCTACTACATAAGGACACCTAAACTTATTTGCTTGAAACCGTTTATCTGGCCGGCGAATGGTTGCAAGAAAATACAGGGAATGTTACCTGGCCCCTCACGTTTTTGTCGCTCAAATTACTTAGTATGGACAGAACACCTGACTTGTAACATGGGGGACGTAACTGTAGTCAGCGTTACTTTTTTTTATAAAATTGGTTGTTAGGGACCCAATCTCGCTCTGAAAAGTAAGTTCAACACATTCCGTATTTTACTGCCATCAGCCTTCAGCTCTCGAACGATTTCGACTGCTTTAAATGGTTGTTGTTTTTCCAGAGAAAACAGAATTTTGGGCGATCATCTTTACTCAACTCCAGAACAGTAACATTCAAATAGTTGGATCTCGCATCCTTTAATTTTCGGCTTTTATTTTTAATCTGAACAAACTTTACAGTGCCAGATTTCCTGCGTTTCCATTTAAGCTTACGTTTTAAGTGAATATTGTCGCCCAAGGATTACTCGCGGATTACGGCTGCTGGTTCGAACTTTCCGGGATGGAACAAAATGCTCAGCCGATTACATAGCAGCTGACTAAACTCGAGCCCACACACAAAGGATTTCGTTATCACAGCCACTGCCTGACATCGATTCCAAGCGGTCAATGACAAGAATGTTATTGTTACTGCGGCTAAAGTTTCAGATCCAGTGCTACGTTAGAAGAAAAATTTCAGAGTCGTCAAAGTTCCAAGAAAAGAATAAATACTTCTGGTCACATATAGCGTGCTGAATATTGGTGATGCATTTAGATAGCATGCTACTTTCAAGAAGCAAACCCAAGATTTCATTTTGCGTGTGGGCTCACACAAAATTTAAGTTATGTTCAAAGCAAGCATAATTCCCAATACTTTAACGCTGGCGCGATCATTACCATAAATCAAGCATCCCCATTTTATCTTGGAAATACTGAAGTCCCCGGTGACACTATATATTTTTTATGCGAAGCATATTACTAGAGCTACACTACAGCCCGTCGAGCGCGGCGGTGGAGCTACCATTTACCTTTAGCGTGACCACGTGACACCATGTGACAACATGACGTCACAGCAGAGGAGAGATGGGCTGCCGGCTCGCGAGGTCGGCCGCGGCGGTGGAGGCTCCACATCAGAGGCGCGGCGGCTGACCACGTGACAACATGACGTCACAGCAGAGGAGCGATGGGCTGCCGTCTCGCGCGGTCGGCCGCGGCGGTGGAGGCTCCACATCAGAGGCGCTGCAGCTGACCACGTGACGCTACAGCAGCGGTATAAAGCTGAGCTTGCCTCGCTCTCCGGGCACTTACGAGGCGGCCAGGTGTTGGGATGCCGCCTAGAAGCAGGGCTGATTTGAACGAGAAGCGAAAGCTCCAGCGTGCCACAGAGACCGATGAAGAGCGGGATGAACGTCAACCAAGGAAAACCATGTATTACCAAGCCTAGCCATCAATATTCTTCGCATCTGACTAGGCTTAACCTTAGCTAAGCCTCAGCCATTTTTTTCCTGGTAAGTAGATGGTGGTAAAATTTCTTCAATATTAATCGGGAGTGTCGGGGGAGGGGGGCGGGGGGGAGGGGGAGGGTTGTGCATGGTTTGAAGCAAAAAGGAAAATCCCCGCGCTGATACTCTTCCAAAGAGGCTTTCATTTTATGAGCTGTTTGGTCAAGTAAGCACACTTGCAGACGCGGGTTCGATCCCGGCCGCGGCGGTCGAATTTCGGTAGAAGCGAAATTCGACCGCCGCGTACGGCGTGTTGTCAGTGCACGTTAAAGAACCCCAGGTGGTCGACATTTCCGGAGCCCTTCAGTACGGCGTCCCTCGTAGTCTGAGTCGCTTTGGGACGTTAAACTCTCATAAATCATAAACTCGCAGTTCGAATTTAGTTGTAATTGCGGCGATACCCCCCCCCCCTCCCCCCATCGCTAACCTCAATCACGCACGTGAACTTGATGGCTAGGAGGGACAATTTCGTCGTGGCGTATTTCATCGTGCAGCCAAGATTATGTGATGAAGACTTCATGTGGATTGCAAGAAATAGCTCGAAATTTTAGTAACGACACCAAATTAAAAGGGTTTTATTTGATGTTTCCCTTGGAGTAAAAAACTATGCACGCCTTGATAGAGTGCGCCCGTTTCTAATGTCTGACATCATCTAAGGCTTCTTATAATGCACACGCAGTTCAATTAAAAAAAAATGATCACACTAGAATTTACCATACATGAGTACCACACCAGAAAAAATTACATTGGATGAAAAAGCTCCTTCCTGACATCATTATTGCTCGCAGCCGAGTAACGAGGATGAAAACGTTTAAAAAAGAAACATGTTCTATGCTTCAAGAAACCTTTAGCACTCTGTGTTTATCTTTTAATTGGGATCGCCTTTTCGCGAACTGCTTTTATAACTGCGCCCACATAACCGCATTTGCAAAAGATGAATGCGAAAAGGTCCCACCCAAATTGCCGCCTTATCGAGCTGACATTTCGTTACACTGCACTTCTTGTGTTTTTTCATTTGCTTCTAGTTATATAAAGGCAAATAAACATGAAGGCTGGCGAGAAAATGCGACAAAAGAAATCAAATTCCACAAGCCGACAAATCAACAAAAAGTAATAACACCCAAGACTCTCCGCAGCCTTTCCGCCCACGCTCTGTTCTCGTTATCGGCGCTAGCACGCACCCTTAGTCGGCACTAAGCGGGATAAACATTGTTTGCGACCACTGAGATCTAAGTCATGGTGCTTAGAGTCCTTGCAAAGTTTAAGCTTTCGGAGCCGTTTAGGTCCCTTTATGCATATCTGGCAAAGCTTGTTCGTTCAGTGTGGAAAAAATTTTATCGGAACTCACAGAGAGAAAAAAGACGCAGGTTTAATTTTCATTCAAAGAAAACAGTCTGCTTGACTTCGATTTTGAGTCCCATTTTGCTGAAATTTGCCCCTGAAAGCTATGCGATAATGCGATGCATGCACCATGAGGCCACGATACTTTATTTATTTATTATTTATGTATTTATTCATTTATTTATTCATTTATTTATTTATTAGCATTTCCGTTTAGAGAAACGCGCATGCCATGCCTGATGACGAAACCCAAAGCATAGCGATTGGGCGGGCCCGACGCTTGAATAAGTAGCATTTGTTCACAAACAAAATAAATCGACAAATTTTTTCTTACACATAAGTAATGCGGGCAAGTGAATAAGTACAATGGTTGAATAACAGAGCGCACAGAGTGACCTGCTGCCCTTTTTTGCATATTGTGGTTTCAGTGTATCCCGCTAAAAACTTCTTGACGCATTTGATGACTTGGTGCAATCTGAGTTGTTATTTTAGGTCCTACTTGTGCTGTGAATAGAGCGCGCGAAATTAGAGCGCTCATAGGCCACAGTGCAATGAAGACAAAAGGCGGAAAGAACACGGAGAAAGCATATTTTTGGCATGGATGTTGATGAGTCGCAATTGGTAATATTTTTCAGGAAACGAAAAGTAGTTCAAAGTGTTCCGCAAAGTGTTTCATAAGCGACAAAACCTACACGAACTGTGCACAACTTCAACGCTCCGGTAAAAATATAAACGAGGGGGCAGTGTTTCTCAACGAGAATAACATTCCACCCGATTCCTTAAGGACCAAGCCTTCGAAAACGACCACCAAAAGAGTCCTAGGAGAAAAGTAACGATGGGAGTGACAGAAAGGTAAGGAGGTATACAGCGGCACGACAGTTATTTATAGTTCGAGGGAGAGCAGCAAAGCAAACCTTCTGTGTTATTCCGAACGTCCTCTCGGTGCACCCGCATAGGACGCATCTGAGAGCACATGTGAGCTTTTTCTCGTGGACTCTCGATGTTTTATTACAGCCTAGACTTTGCGCGGTTGCGGACCTTTCAATATTTTTTTGTAGTTTCAGCATCAAAGTGATGCATTGTTTAACCCTTTGAAGGTTTTTGCCGTATATGTACGGCGGCGGTTTTCTGTCCCGCAAGGTCTTTACCGTACGGGTACGGTTTCGATCTTCCGTTTGAAATTTTGCGCCAAAAGAACAATGCGTGCTCACTGGGTGGTGCTGCCACCTCTTAGGACTTACAAGAAGTGTTTGAATTTTGTGCTGCCTTCTTACGGAGATAAGCAGAACTTATGTCTAGCTTTAGCGCGGTGGCACAGACTGCGGCAACACCCCTTTTGTAGTTTTGGTTTTGCCGCGTGATCGCAACGGAGTCGAGCGAAATTTGAGTTTTCTTTTAGTGAGCACTATCTTGCAGGGGCTGCCGAAGTTGATTTCTATCTTTATTGGCGCTGCTCTTAGCTTGCTTATCACCGTTGCTCGCGAGGTATTCTCGCCCTCTGTGGCAACGCGCCTACGCGGTTTCGATTCCGCCGCGGGATCGCAACGGAGTCGCGCGAAACGTGTTTTCTCTTTGTGGGCACTGTTTTGCAGAGGCGGCGAAAGTTGATTTCTATCTTTATTGGTGCTGCTCTTAGCTTGCTTATCACCGTTGCTGTTCTATTCTATTGAACATTTTCCAGTTGTGAGTGATGCTGTCACCAAAGTACTGTTCCGAATTTTTTTTTACTATTTATTCTCGATTATATACATTTTTTAGATTCAAGATCCGCAATAAAGTAATTTGACCACCTGGGAAAGTTTTCTTCAAAATAATTCGACCCTCAAAGGGTTAAAAAAATATTTTTACTGCGTGCTATGCTTCCGAATTTTTTTGTTCCAGTCGTACAATTCAAGTGTGAAATTCAAGCAAAAAGAATTCAATCCTCGGTAAAAAAAAAATTCGTTCTCAACAATATGTGTTAGGACTAGCGTGTATTTATCGCGGCACGCTGCCATCGAGGTGCGCAAGGCACCATAAGCTCAATGTGCCGCTTGCCACGAAATGGACAAGGCCACCCAAGCTCCCAGCGGACAAAGAGAGAGGCCATCACTTGTTACGACGCATCTGCTCAGAGAAAGGTACACACAACGGAGGACAAGCCAGGCCATAACTTATCCGCATCATTCCCAGAATTCTTAAATGACTCTACTGAGTCGTTCTGCCAGCAGGCTGCCGAATAGCGCAGATACAGACATAAAGCCCAGGAACAAAATGCAGGCAGATCAATCATTGTTGTCTCCAAGAGCTGGCCTCCACTGAAGGATGGATGCAACCAAACAGACGGATATCAGAAAAAGGGGAAAAACATGAGCTGAGAGAACGAGTCAAAACTAGAAGACATAGATGAGGTCTATGAAAAGCGCCCAGTTCTATGAACTCCATCTTCTGCAGAAACATTAAAATTCACAGTCTACCTCGTCATCGAGAGCAGACGCAAACACGAAATGCATATCAGAAAAGGCATATCAAACTTTAGAACGTCCATATATGGTGGCAGCCTCGCCCAAGACCTCAGGTTTTCGTTAATATTTTTTTTTACATTTTCATGGCGAGCGACCGCACGCTGTGCTGACTTCCCCGCTTTTGGTGCGTGGCGACACGCGTGTCCAGCGCCACCCTCTAGAAAAGAAGAGGTGGCAGCAGCACGCGCTATAGATTGTTCTCGCGGTCGACTGCTCATTTGCTTTCGTCTAAAGCAAACTTCCACTTAGCGGCCTTCGCAGACACCTTCGGCACTGAACGAATGGATCACAGATGAAGACGGCAATGTGCAGTGAGATGCTACCTGTTATGTGCTCGGTCCGAGTAGTCTAAGGCAGCTGAAAGCGATCCTGATCTGCTTGCGCCGCCACCAGTTTAAATCCCGCTCTTCGCCTTAATTTCTCGAGAATAGGAGCTAAATCATTCCGCGTTCAAAACTGCATTACGAGCCACAGCATGGCACCAACGTTACACCCATCCAGTGATAAGCTTGCATCTGGTCAAAGTCGGGTGCACTCAGTGTAGATGGAGCACCGACAGTGCTCTCGACTCTATATTCTTGCCAGCCAGACTACTAATACTCAGCATCAGACCTTGCACCGCACCTCTTCGGAGACCTGACTAGCAGCGCCAACAATGTAAATCCGAAACATTTTACTGCTGCTCTTAACCGAGCATGTACATAATGTGACTGGAGTGGAATAGTAAAAACATGGGAAGCTCTGAAGACTGGGCATCAGCACGTGGGCATCATCACAAAAAGTTTTATCCCTACAGCTTTAGCACCAACGCCGTGGTGTAAAAATAGTGATCGTCTTTTCAGACGTGCGTCTTAAAGAATTCAAATGCGCTGCCCCACGAAAAGAAGAACGGAAGGAATGAAGGAAGGAAGGAAGAAAGGAAGGAAGGAATGAAGGAAGGTGGGTAGGAAGGAAGGACGGAAGGTGGGTAGGAAGGAAGAAAGGAAAGGAAGGAAGGAAGGAAGGAAGGAAGGAAGGAAGGAAGGAAGGAAGGAAGGAAGGAAGGAAGGGAGGGAGGGAGGGAGGGAGGGAGGGAGGGAGGGAGGGAGGGAGGGAGGGAGGAAGGAAGGAAAGCTTGTATTGCGCCAACCGAAAGCTCAACGATACCTAGAGCCAGAGAACAGCCAGATTAAAAACAAGCAATGTATGCTGTGTTGGTTGCCATTTGATATGTAAAAGAACGCATACAGATTTTTCTGTAGACAGGTGGGGAAAGGCACGGTTTAAAGTCACGGCGACACATGGGCTTTGATGGACCCCGTATGGAGGGCACCGAATTAATTTAGACCACCCGGGGTTTTTTAATGTGCGATATCACAGCCCGTCAAGCACCTCCGACGGTCTAAATTAATCCGTAGCCCTCAACTACGAGGCCAGAAATGCTGCTGTTTTCTTCTATTCCTACTTGATGACTGTTTTTGCTCAACTACCACCGTACAGAGCAATATTTTAAACTTTTTGATTCAGCGCGTTGCCAAAAATAAATGGTACAGCATTTAGCTGCCGAGGTGAGATAGGTGGGTTCGGAGCGCACTTCAGCGCGCTTTTTGATTCATAGCACTGAATGTGTCGGCGCATATCCTTTGTGCAAGGCAAGCTATAGTCGCAGTTTATTCAATCCGGTTGTGAATATAGCATTCTAGTTTGCGAATACAGAGCAACCAAAACACAGCGCCAGGTGCAAAACACGGAAACGGCGATTAAGATTTGACTTCCTCGTCGCGCAGAGCATTCCTAAAGCAGGAATGCTCTGGCCGGTAGTGCGAGGAATCGAATGCGCACTAATTAGACTGGAGTAAATGCGGCTGTTTGAGCAAAATACATATTCTGTACAACATGATGAAGCCTTTGCCCGGATGTTTACAACAAGTACTCCGCAAGGTCATCTGTGGAAACTTAGACTTTATTACAGTGTGTCACTTAACACCCAAACTATTTAACCAAGCTGTTTACGATCTTAAATCTCTCTCGTCCTCTCCAAAATAATTATTCATTCTTTCATGGACTGTCGTAGATGCAAGTTCAAGATTTAATTGCTAAAACTGAAGCTGGAAATGCATTTCTTGGAACTTCAACGAAACACAAAGCAAAAATTGCAAAAGTAACATTTTTCATTACCAATCATTCCTGACAATTAGCTCACGTTGATCAATACCGCAATTTTACATAAATTGCGCCTGTTTTTGGGTTTCATGAAAAAAATAATCAATTAGTGTTTCGCTAATAACACTATCTTAATTATTCACTTGCCTATGCTAGCTATTTATGATGTCAAAACCCTCGCTGTTTCAACTCGAATTGATAGCAATCCGTGTTACTCTTCTGAGAATAGAAGGTAAAGATTGGCAAGAATTGTATTCTGGCGTAGCGCTTCTTATGCATGGTTACCTAAACGTTAAAATGTGCCTTTGATTTCTGTTTTAAATTTTGATGACATCTGGCTTGTTTTATTGTTTCATACAAATCCGAAGCACTCAAAAGTTGATTTCGTTTACTTGTGTGATTGGTCAGCGAAATTATACAGACCTCCACGAATTTTGGACTGTTCTTACCCAGTACAGTTTTATAAGCTGTGTCGTACTGCAGTAGTGCCTACACTGAAGAAAATTGTTGTGCCTATATCAAACTTCAAAGTGCGTTTGCTCATAGTAAAGTTTTAAGCCGCACTTCTCTTCCTGAGGAAAAGACTATCTTTCAAAAAAACAGTGTTTGAAAAATAACTTCTTATTAGAAATGATTATATACAATGCTGCTCTAAAAATTTCCGGTTATATATTGAATTTCACTCCTGTGCAATTTGGTTCTGGCAAGCAATACACCCCGTTCTATTTTGAACACAAGATTTTGTCATAATTCGACAAGGAGCAGCCGTTTAAGGACATTATTTTCATGGCTTTCTTTGCGTACACCTGGCTTCCTTGGCGGAAATTCCTTTGATGACCAAAAGCGCCTCCTTTTTGTTCTCATTGAGGGGGGAGGGGGAGAGCGTAGCGATAAAGGCACAAACGAACAGTCGATAACGATACGTAAAAGCCTTCCTATGTTTCGATTTTCCGCTCGAAAAATCGATACTGGTGCGTCTCTTGAGAACTCTTTAGGCCCCAATAAAATCACTGCCCTAGGATCGAGAGTATGGTGGCCAGCGCAGCTGTTCCAGACATTTTGGTTACCTTTTCCTCTGTTCCAGCAATGCTACAAGGCAAAGAAGGAAAGCATTTCGCCGCAGTTTCTAATCTAAAAAGATAGCTTTTCTGAACCTACTCGCACACACACATGAATGTATTGACCTATATCAGTGAAACCTTCCACCTGCCTTTCAAGGCAGTTGCATATGTAAAAAGGGAGGACGATTGCTGTTTCTTCTGCCGCACTCATAAAAACAAGGCGAAATCGGCGGTGCAACTACAACGCAACGGCGGTGCGACCAACTCGCTCCACAGGCAGTTATTCCGGATAAAAGAAAATGTTGATCCTTCCCAGCATTTCTGCACTTGAGGTACTAACGCCATCTGTCGGCCGCCAGTAGAGAACAACGCGTGACTCTACGGGCAAATTTTTAAACTTGTAATTCCGAGAAAACTAGAGAGTTCTCAGATATTCTTTGCGAGCATGGTGTCCATCAGTAGTGGCTCTTTCTCCTCGCAGAAAAATCTGCTGTAGAGAATACTTCCTTCACGTACACTATTTCTGACGGCCACAGGAAATCAGCGAGATGTACCCCATAATCAAAATTCCCGCGGCGATATTGAGTCTTCATTTCCGTGCAAATTAAGAGCCTATCGAGATTTCCTAGACTTACACATGTATTAACGTTACTTCCGTCCAGTATCACTACAATACGTCTAGAGCGTCTTGCTTTTGTAACGCCTAGAGGACTGGTTAAATGCTTACCTATGCATAGTAAAAGCGCAAATTCTGGAAAGCCTAGGCAAGAATTCGCAATTTTCCAACAGCCAATTTTCTTCAATGTGGCTATACATATTGCGTATTTCAGGACATAGGCTCCACTCTCTACTTCTGTGCCGTTGGGTATTTCTAGTAACGTTTCCCAAAGCGCCTTCAGAGCAGCGCCTTAATAGAGCCTGGAATTACAGGACACCAGCAGCGAACACCACCACCAACAGCAGAACTGCTTTTGTTCAAAACAATAAATTAGGATCCCGACACAAAAATTCCAGTATCCACACGCATGCCCACAACAGATGCATTTAGAGCATCTCAGCCTTCTGCTTCTTCCTCGGGATCATGGAAAAGGGAGTTCTTAAACTCCACATCTTTACAGCGGGTTCAGAAAGAAGCAAGAAAGCTTATTTTTAAGGCAAAGAAGAGGCGGTCATAAAATTAATTTCTAAAAAATGCGTCGCGGTTTACTTTGGTGAAGAGATTGCAAGAAACCTCAGGCTTACAAATGGCATTCAAAAGCAATGGCCCCACTTCCACCAGCATATTGTGCACAGCTGGGCAATGTAAAATTTTAAGTAGCCAGTGACTGATAAGCCATATTTTCAACGCTCCACGCGTTGTTCGACTCCGCCCAACATACGGGGAGAATTAAAAAAATAAAGGCCGAAGCCGGACGTTAACTTGATTTAATTAGGGAAATCGGTCACACAAGGTAATAAGCCGCAGTTTCTAAGAATGCTCGGAACGTGTAGATAGAGCTCCCGCGGCAAAAAGACGAGTTCAGATTCCTCTTCACTGCACCTTTAAGCATATTAGACAGGGAAGGAGCACGCAAGAAGTATCAACTCCGAACCTCGATGTCATGATCACTCGCCTTAACATATAATAATAATAATAATAATAATAATAATAATAATAATAATAATAATAATAATAATAATAATAATAATAATAATAATAATAATAATAATAATAATAATAATAATAATAATAATAATAATAGTTTATTTTTCCTTTTTTACAAGCAAAGGAGGAGCCGCGAAAAAGCTGCACCGGCATTTGGCAGCGCAAGATAAATCTACTGATTGAATTTTTACATCAATAAATCAAAATTGAACGAAATTTTAGTTAAAATAACAAAAGAAATCAAAGTACATCATGTACAAAGCACTAAATGAGGACATAGGCAAACTGTTCACAAAGACATTTGACGGAATTGTTGCACGGAAACAACTGTCAAATCTTTCCGACTATTGCGTGAGTGCTGATTGAGTAAAACAGGAAGCCTGTGACGAAGCATCTGCTTGCCATAGTTTGTGCGACAGCCAGTGATATGCCAACGTTCTGGATTTCGAACGTTATGTGTATTGATGTTTTGTTGAAGCACCGCTAATAATGTTAGCGTGTCGTCCTTCATCTGATACTGCAATCATGATACTGCATCATGATACTGCATCATGATACTGATGCATGGTGATACTGCATCATGATACTGCAATCACAATGTGAGTGGACAGTCATTAAAAACACAAGTCCATTGCTTTTCTTTCGTACAAAGAACATGAAATGAGAGCACATGCGCAGAACTTGCATGCTATGAAAACAGACAAAATTGTGCGTTGCTGTCGCAGCATAGGTGCTGATTCTGCTACAAAGCTAAAAAATTTACTCGGGCAAACGTATGTCTCTACTCAAAGTCTCTGAGTGCGACGTTCTAAAGTCTTTCGTTAATTTGCACTCCTGTCTTGTGGAAGTTGAGAAAAGTCCTTTTAAAGCGCACATACAAACGTTAGGAGCGTTCGCTGAATTTGCATGCACTTAAAAGTTATAGGGAGTGAAGAGAAAGATTCTTTATGAATATGAATGCAAAAGCGTTCAGGCTTCTTCAAGAGAGAAGCTACATCTAAAGTACAGTAACCCGTGAAGGAGCGGCATGTTCAGATATGATAATGTTGTTGAGTGCAGGTCACGGTGTGTGTCGGCCTTTGCCGAGAGGAGACGCGGGAAACTCCAACACGCGAGCTGGCTCTCTGCATTAAACATCTGGAAGAGCTTCTTGTGGGCGGCAGGCTCTCAGACCAGTAGGGTTCATGATGAAATTGTGGGTGCGGCCTTCTTCCTACGCTTTCAGCGGAACGCTGCAGTAGCCCTTTGGGTGCTGTCGAAAGAAGTTTGTAAAAGCGTACCGATCTTCTTCTTGTCCATTTTTATCTGCACCTCTTGTTTAAAGATGAGTTTTCTGCGGTGTTTCCCACGTCTTAAGCCGGTGTTATATAATAGCTTATTTCTGTGACCCGACACGGTAACAAAAGAACATTCCCTTAATATAATCAGCAGGTAAAGAATCACGCAAAAGGAGAAGTGTGGATCATTTCCTGAATTGGTGAAACGTTTCACACAGCATTATGATAATTTATGTTTCCAAAGACTGCGGGACGAATATCTTTCTCTTTTTCTTTTCTTGTCGCAAGTGCGTTATGTATGTGGAGCGCGCTCCAGACCAGTGCGAAAGGATAAAGGTCAGATTTGCAGGAGAGAGGGCAGGCTCTGTTTAAAGAGAGCCAATTCTTGCAAAGCTATGCCTTGGAAAGGGAGGTTTTGTAGTTGATACATTTGTTTTCCTTGCGATGCGTGATCTTGCCCTACATTAGCGTTTCATTTTTGATCATTTGGCAGTCTGCTGTTGACATTTTTGCATGTGCATGCTTATATATAAAGGAGTGGTTTTCAGGTACATTTTTATGCCAAAATTTTTCTTCACAGCTCGGGCATTTCATGTAGTGCACTGCAGTTGGTCTAGTGGCATATGTTCGTACATTCGGAATGGTTAGACCAAAAGATAGTTTATTAGTTGGGATTGGAACATCAATATCGACGGTTGCTACGGGATGACTTACTAAAATACTCTCGAAGGACAAATAGTTCTTCCACACAAACGGTGCTTCAGATTATGAGTTTATGTAATGTTTTTAAATGCAGGAAAAACCCGCAAAGCATCGTGCCGGACTACCGCTCATTTAGGCTGCAAATTATAATTCTTATATATTCAAAACACCCTTACCTGGGCAGTATATATTAAAGGCTGTTGATTTTTCGATCCTAAATATGTGAAATAAACAGCTTCTCACTGTTTACACCAAGTATTGGGCAGTCAAAGAAGGATGCATATGTTTACTAGGAGATCAATATTTATGCGCAGTTTAGCCCTGAATCGAGTGCATACGCAATATTGAACGCATACAATACTCCGCATTTATGAGCTGAAATTAAGAGACCGCAAGCGGGCAGAGTGGGTGAGTGAACAAACACGAATTATTTACCTCCTGGTCGAAATCAAGAGGAAGAAATAGGTTTGGGCAGGGCATGCGATGCGAAGGCAAGACAACCGGTGGTCCGTAAGAGTAATGAAGTAAATTCCAAGAGAAGGCAAGCGTAGCAGGTGGAGCGTGAAAGTTAGGTGCGCGGACGAGATTAGGAAGTTTGTGGGGATACGATGGCTGCTACTGGCAAAGGACATGGCTAATTGGAGAGACAAGAGAGAGAGAGGCCTTGGCCCTGCAGTGGGTGTAGCCAGGCTGATGATGATGATGATGAGCTGCAATTCGTTAAAGCACAGATAGCTTGAACGAAAGATAGAAATATTTGGTAGCACGATATGAACAAGAGGGGCGGAAGCGAAGTTTCAGTCTTCTGATAAACCGTTTGGACAAGAGGACTTGACTTGGTCTGCCCGAAAAGACGACAAGCCCTCTTGTCTCAGCGTTTTTATCGCGGACGGATGATTGCCTTCTTACCCTCTTGTTTACCTAATATTAGGTACAGGAACATTCACAAGAGTAGCATTAACTCCACTCTAACAATAAAGGAAATACAGCGGATGGCCCACCACTTTGTCATAAAGCCTAGAAAGCAAGATATGAATTTTCACCACACAGCAAGGATAGAAACGACAGAAAAGTTGAGAAACAGGCAAGATGTACCTCAGCAGCGCCGGCTAGGAAGGTAAGAATCATATATGTTGCTTGCCACAGCTAATTTTAAATTAAGTGCAGTTATGGGCGTGGATGTCCGCGAAAGTACAACGTGAAAATTGTTATCCGTAAAGCGCGCTTTGTCGAGAATAAATCTCGAAAAAGCGGAAGAACAAATATAGCCGTTTTACAAAATCCCCGTTCAAAGCAATCGAGCAAGGCCTTCTTTTCATCTAATTGCGCATACATGTTCTGCAGTCGGACACATGGCATCCTTCAGCACTGTCGACTGACTGGTGGCACCTAGGCTAGTCTGAGAATAACGCTAGAACGGTACCCAGCATAAGCTCCTTGGTGAAGAAAAAAATCACAGCGCTTTCTTTTTGGTTTTTACGGTCTCGCTATCGTAGGTCATTAGAGTGCATGTTCACAAGATGGCTGGTGGCGGACACCGGCCAACTTTCTCTAGCGGCTACTTTGGCTAATGAAAACGGCACCTTAAGGGTAAAAAGAAAAACTTCGCACTGTTCTTTTTTCAGCAAAGTAGAATGCTAAGCAACGTGAGAGCAGGACTGAGAGCTACGTGAGAGCATTTTTTTGGCATGCCACTGGAAATTATGACAAAATAACAAAAACGGTAATGGGGTATCTTTTCCTCCACGCGGAAAAGTCTGCCCCAGCGTTCCTGTGAAGCAAGATGCCGACTACTCTGTAGCTGTCAGATGTCGAAAGTCTCTAGAGATGCAACGAAGGCTGATGCAAGAGGGAAACTGCCTCTTGAGAGAGCATGTGTTTTACTTGTTGCATAATGGCCCCAGTGGACAGTGTCCGAGCAGAGTGGCAGATGCCTTGAGTAGCTGACAATAGAAAGAACAATCCTAAAAAAGAAACTAGTTGTGCACTCCTAAGCAAGGTTTTAGGTCATGAAAATGGCGGTTTTTTTTTTTGTTTTTTCTTTCTTTGTCAGGCGTACGTCGGGTAATTGCGTGTTTTTCAGCTGCCATGCCTGGCTGTTTCTCGATTTTCTTGATAACGCTAAGGCAATGTGAGGAACAAACGATTATTTATTTTTCCGATATAAAACTTATATTAAATATATTCATGATCCGTGAATCTCTCCACCTTATTTGTAGTGATGACCTTACATTCACCTTATGTTTTGCGGGGAAGGCGCTATTCCGGCCTGCAGTGAGGTGACGTGATATACGAGTCCTATGTTTTTAGTTGTATATCCTTCACACTTCTGTTACTTGTTGCACAAGGTCAAGAGCACACAATTTTCATAATTTGAAAGTTAACTCCATGCTCTAAAAACTTTTTAATAAACACCCCAAAATTTCCCAGCCTGTGAGTCTGTTTATATTTAAAAAAAATAGTGCTTACTTTGCTACTAATCTTCCTTCTGTTCTAGCTTTGACACACTTTTGAAATAACAGTGATTAAAAAAAAAGACAAGGTATCAACACTTTTCTTATAGACTTTTTGTCACACGTTGAATTGTGATTGAAGGGATGTTGCTGTATATGAAACGCTGAAGAGGCCATTTGCATTAACATCGTTGCAGCAGTCGCGCCTTAGACAAAAATTATTATTTCTACTCGCGCCTGCCTCTGTGAAATGTGATCCGCCTTTGCAAGAGCTTCGGAAAACAAATGCGTACCCCAGAAAGCAAGAAAAGAATGCGCTCATTAGATCGTCCGCCATTCAGAATCCCATGGTGACAGTGCATTCTATTTTACTCATTTGTGTGTGGCTTGCAATTAGTGAGATTAAAGAAAATCCATGTGCAGCAAGTTCCTTCTGGTGGACTGTCAATTTAGTTACAAAACTTTCGAAATAGAAGAGGAATTGCGTCTAGCTTTTGAGTGGTTAGGAGATTAGCATCAAACATCCAACTCATGAACACTAAGCCTACAGCATGCTTAGTTGATCAGTTTCACGAACTGGCAACTAACAGCAGAAAAACGCGGACCGACCGATGGACTCTGTTCGTGGGACACATAAATCAACCCACATTAGAGCTTCAGTGTTTAGCTTCGTACATACTTCCAAACTCTCATCACCTCCTTGAGAAAAAATGTAATTCTTCACTTATAGCATGTCCCTTCTGGTGGACTGTCAATTTAGTTACAAAACTTTCGAAATAGAAGAGGAATTGCGTCTAGCTTTTGAGTGGTTAGGAGATTAGCACCAAACATCCAACTCATGCACGCTAAGCCTACAGCATGCTTAATTGATCAGTTTCACCATCTCGCAATTAACAGCAGAAAAACGCGGACCGACCGATGGACTCTGTTCGTGGGACACATAAATCAACCCACATTACAGCTGCAGTGTTTAGCTTCGTACATCCCTGCCTTTCTCTCTCTCTCTCTCTCTCTCTCTCTTCACTTATAGCATGTCCCTTCTGGTGGACTGTCAAATCAGTTACTGTACATTCGAAACAGAAAATGAATTGTTTTATGCGTCAGAAAGAAGGCACCGAGGTGGCTGCTGACTGTTACCATGTTGCTAAGGAAAGTAGGTCATTTCAATAGCAGCTCCGGCGGTTTTTTCATGTCATATCCCGATGCAACTAATACTGCAGGTTTTCTTATCGTTCCTAATTACTTGCACCAAGCCTGTCAGCCTTGCTGCATTTCATTACGCCGCTAATTGATTTTAATATTCGTTGTTTCCGTGGCCTCAGTTCTGATGATTTCTATGGCCTACTCCGCATTTTCGACGCCACACACATGCCCCGCACGTTAACAACATTTGCGCTAAAAATGTTCTTCGAAGTCCTTTTTTACACAGATGACTCTAATTTTGACCTCCTTATTTTCTCCGTAGAATCCCATTTAAAGGTCAACTCCGGAGATATTTCGTGCACTTTGAGTTGATAGTCACGTCGAATTCCTGAATGGCCTCTCCCTCCGCCACAACAAATTATTCTTTGGAAAACGACGGAAACAGTAAAACCGCTATTCGGTTCATGGCCAGGGATGATTCTTCGAGCCATTAAGCGAAGATGTCATTACCATTACTGCAGTAATACTCGGACGTGCGTGGAATGGCTGAAGCAACAACTGAAAACGATTAGTGCTTTCATTAAATGCATGAAACGACGTTATACAAGCTTCAAAATTTTGTTAGGAAAGCGCGGAGAGGCTCTTAACGAGCGGAGAATGTTTCTGGCATCACAAACGCTGTGTTGTTCCCTATAAATCATCTGAATTGAGGCCTCAGATTCAGCAAACTCGATTAGCGCTGGAATTAAATGCCGCATGGCTGCCAAACTGGACGTAAGTAATCAGGAACGAGACAACATCCTACAGTATTAGTTTTATTAGATTATGGTGAACTTGAAAAACTCCCGGAGCTGCCCTTTAGGGTAGCGCCTTTTCATAATGGAATGGAATATTCCGCGCCCTCCCTCCCTGCCTTCATTCTTTAAGCGAAGAATTGCATTTTTTTTTGTTGTAGTTGAATTACTGCTAGCACCACGGTTCTATGCATCTTGATTCTGGCTGAAACGCAGCGAAGAAAATGAACAAATTTAAGGTTATTCTCGCAATGTTCCCATTCGGTTTTAGCTTGCCTCCGATCCCTACCGCCAGTGTTCTGCGCGACACACACTGCGAGGTCCTCACACTGAATCCACCTGGCCTCAGCTTAATCGGCACGCAGCGCTCAACATTGAACCCCATCCTCTCTGCTGCGACCTCGACGGTACGCATTGCGGGGTCTTGAAGGGCTCGCCGTTTTTCAGCGACAGCCGCTTATGGAAAAACTTCCACGTGTGCGGACGCGCGTGTCCCCGGGAAAACAATCGAGTGTGTAAGCAGGAAGGAAGGGATGGGGGGGGGGGGGGGGGGCTAGTGGACGGGGGGACGGAGGAGCGCAACCTGCAGCGCAGGCGCTCCAGGCTCTGTTATTACCAAGGAGAACGTGAGGGAAATGGGAGAACAGGGGGGGAGCGTTGCGTTGCCTTGAATGTACCAAAGAAGTCACGCAATGTCATGCGCAGATGCGAATTAATGAAGATGTGAGCTCGCGAACACAAAAAATAAACCGCAAATAATTTAGGTGCAGTCTTTTTCCTGCCAGCCTTAAAAATGGCAGTGCTCCTGTCGATATTACAGCAGCTTAATCAAGTCAACTCTCTAAACCAGGCAAGGTATTCGATGCTCCCTTGCACGTATTCATTTTTTCTTGGTGGGCGGGTAACAAGGGTGTGCCGAAAAATAATTAATCGAAGTTATCCCCGTGCAAGCGAATGTAATTTCACGATAAACGTGGCCCTCGGCAGCAAACCAGCTAGCCAACTAACTTTAATAGGGAGACTTTATCGCCACCAACAATCCTCGAGCAAGCTGCCCTGTCTAATGAACTGCAAAATAGAGAGCCCGTTGATTAGATGGGCCTATTTCCACGAAGTGCAAGCGCCAAGTTTGTTCTAGAACATTGATCAACGACAAAGCAAATAAGAGGTTTCTGAGTGGCGCAGAATGCCCAGCCTGTTCACACTAAATTATGCAAAACGAGCAATTTGTTTCATCAAACAAACATAATTTGGAGGCTGCCGGAGCGCCTTGTAATATAAATTCAAATTAGACTCAATCCGATCCACTCGGTACTCTCGCACACGAAGACTTAAACGCGCACGTCGCACTGAAGTGCGAAATCCTTGGAGAATAGCGGGCGTCTGTTTACGGAGCTCCGAATTTGAAAATTTCTCCGGCGCTGAGTGGTAGAATTAGCTTCCTCGCCTGCCTTGGGCGTAGACGCCGCGCTTGGATTCTTCCGCCTTTCCGCGCGAGAATAATCTAGAGCTCGTGTTCGCCTCTTGGATAAGCCAGGATTTAAGAGTTAAGCCAGCCAGGCTTCTTTAGTGTGAAAATACATATTGGCCACTCCACTTCGCATTCCTTTGTGAAAGAACATTCCGCAAACATCGGCATGGTCTAGAACAAAAGTTTCAATAGAAAGTAGATATCTGTTTATTCGCTGAACTCTAGGTCCTTTTTTTTATCATTGGTGTGGAAGAAACGCCAATGATGACTTGAATTATTTCAAATAACCTGCCACAGAGGCTCCTCTTAATAGAATTATGGGGGCAAGGATGCATGTGGCGATGTTCTCGGGACGCCATAATAATAACAGTTAATTTGCTTGAGTTTACGATCAGCTATTAAGCACAGTGAAGCAACCAATTTCGAAGTGACGCTTTTGAAGAGTATTGCCATCAAGAACTGTGTTGTCGCTGTAAAGGAAAGGGTTTGCACGATCACTTTTTATTGAAGACACTAAATCTTCTTACCGCTCCGCCGACCGCCGCCAATGCAAGCAAACATTTTCTATCTCAACCTGCTTAAAAATCGCACGTGGGCAGATGCCTTCTGGCTACAATCCATTTACTATTACGTCTCGCTGAAATTTGAGTTGAATCTCCAGTGAAATTTATGTGCTCTTGCACATTGCAGAGCAAAAGCCATGCCTCGCTAAATGCAGCACCCCTCTGGAGCTTTCATATGTCGAACCCTATCTCTGCTTTCGCACATATCGCAATGAATGCATTTAAATGCTTTATATATTTTGATATTATTTATGTAGTTCATTGGTTTAAAACAAGCACAAAAGGGTTCTTGTACTCGATTCAGCTAATTTGCGCCCAATTTTGGCGGTGTCTTCTATATACATTAAGAAAAAAAGTACATAACGAATCTGTACACTCTCTTTGTAAAATAGATTATTAAAAAAATTTATTGAATCAATAGTTACCTGATGAAATTTATTCACCTCTAATAGGTTGCTTTTTTTCTCCTCTGCGATGTTATTTCTACCTTTCTAACTGTCTAATAAACTCTGACTATTCATCCCTTTGTTTTATTCGTGGTTGCCTGCGTTTACCTGTTATCCGATTTGTTCCCTACCCGCTCCCCAAATGTGTCCACTGGCAGTAGTGGCACAGTGAATATAAAGGTGACGAAACAAAAAACGAAATCCCGTAAGTAATGAATTTTTTCAACCTTACCGTTTCAAATGAGCTCAACTTGAGTTTTATGTGCGCTGCCGCGGTTTACGGACACATAAAATTCCTTGACTACTACAAAAACAAAAACCAACTCGGAGCCCTAGCCGAGACAGAGAGATGTCTTACTTCTTTTTTTCTAATGTCATCGCAAATATTGGCATCATACTTAGCACGAAATGCTTATCTTTCTGAAATAAAAGATTTGCTGTACTATGTTTTGTACCTAACAGGCAAGGTATTGTCACCCTCCTTTAAATGCCTACACATGCAGCTGATATTTTACACTTGTTTACCAATGCAAATAATGCACAGAGAAACTATATAATGCGGTAGCCCCAGTAACTATTCTGGCTTTCCGATGGTTCTTTTTACCACCCACAAGACTTATTCGCTTTTTTGTGAACGTATTATCTTTCCCAATCTCGTTCTTACCTGTTTTAAGTTCACTTAATAACAACACCACACCAGCCTAGGTGTATACCCTACATTCCAGGCTGAAAAAATGGCTGCGGCTTAACTTGGTTAAGCCTGGAGAATGCGAAGCATCATTGTGTCGCGTAATTTGGAGGCGCACAACCACAGCGACGGCGCGAGGTGGGCCCCCGTTTCTCCACTGTCGTGACGTCATCGTGTCACGTGGTGTGACGTCATGTATCACGTGATTTGGAGGCGCACAACCACAGCGACGGCGCTAGGTGGGCCCCCGTTTCTCCACTGTCGTGACGTCATCGTGTCACGTGGTGTGACGTCATGTATTACGTGATTTGGAGGTGCATAACCACGGTGAAGGGCTGAAGTGGTAGCTAAAGTAGTATGCTTCGCATAAAACGATGTACTACACGATGCTGTTAAGAGGTCTTCACAAAGGGTGATCTTCTGAAAATGAGATGTCTTGATTTTTTTCGTGTTTGTGCGTACTTTGTGTTAATATTATCACAACGCGTTCCATTCTGCCAAATAGAGCTTCACTTAATTCCAGTGTAACACACTTGGTTTTCAGTTACTTTTCAGTATAATTAGTAAAATTCATGTGGGTTGCGTAACGCACATGAGAAGTACATTCCAATTCTTAATTAGCAATGACGGGCTGTATACTCGACCAGCGAATGAATTCCTTTTAATGAGAGCTATTCATGGTTAGTTAATCGAAAATGAAACTATAAAAATTTCGTTTTCTACTGAAGCAGCCTACTCTTGGCTTTGAAGTTAGAAACCGGGAACGAAACCAGCTATTAGTGAAGTTTAGCCGTGCTTCCTCATTTTCAAAAAAAAAAGTTTGAGTTCTCGAAAAAGTTTCACTAATATTTTGCCCTACAATTCACCGGCCCAACGCATAAGCTCAACTTCGAGTTGCCCTTTTTACCGCTTCAATTCATTACAGACTTAGTTTAGCACAGTGCCCAGTCGCTATTGTCTGTTGTGTGCGATGGCGCACCATCAAAGTTCACGGTACGCAAAGTCGATATCGATGCACCAACTTCTCTCGGCGCTAAACGTTAGCGTTCGGTGGAGCGTTAATGAGGGGCGAGTGGGCTTCACCGCTTGGCGGGAGCCGGCTTTCTGTCTCTAGCGTGGTGTGAACAGCGACCTGGTTTTGCGAGGCGTCCACGCGTGTCATCGTGCAAACAGGGACGAAAAGACCGCTGACAAATGCGAGTTGGGTGGACTTCGGACTCAAAACCTGGCGCCCGCTAACTGCGAATGGAACGTTTGTTTGAACTTCTGGTGGACTCCGTGCGACCAAAGTTCACGGCTGGGCGCGCATGTGGAAACGGCTGTTGAAAATGCCCGACCTAAAGCACTGATGCTTGTATGATTTCGTGTATTAAGTTTTTACAGTTTAGCTAACTTTTTTTCTCAAATACCGTTTCGTAACTTAAAACATACCAGGGCCGGAAGGCCAACACGAGCGCCATGGGTGACCAGCCCGCGCTCTTTGTTCGTAATCATTATGTACTGTCGGGAATATAATTTGTGCATAACACGCTTCGTATTGAACTTGATCGCCGCGCCACTTTCCAGCAGCGTTTACTGTTCAGAAGGACGAGGCGGTGACCGTTTCCATCCAAAGCTTATTTATTAATTAGCTCATTTTGAAGCGTGGCTCTCCTTCTCTGGCTGAAGTGCCGAAAGGCGTCGCAAGAGCAGTGAACCGTGAAGCCACGAGTGTCACATCCCGCTTCTTTTCCCGACAGTGTGTGTAATAGGCTCGCAAATCACGCAGGCGTTCTCGAGTTTAGGCAATATTAAAGTGCAAACAGGAAAATAGACGCTGCTTTCATTATCACTAATAAAAGAAACACTAGGATAAAAGAAACACCAATAAAAGAAACACTAATAAGAAACACTAGAAACAAAGGATCACTAATAAAAGAAACAGTCATTCCTTTTGATATAATCTTCCCACCCGGCACCTTTCAGAAGTAAAAGAATACAAGTACCTAGGAGTAACACTAACGAATAATCTTAGTTGGAATAAACATATTGAAACCGTATGCTCTTCTTCGTTTCGCAATCTCTGTTTTCTTAGGCACAAGTTAAAACAAGCTCCCCCTAACGTTAAGCAATTGGCATATTACACCATGATTAGACCAAAACTTGAGTATGCATGCACTGTTTGGGATCCTCACACAAAGACTAACATTAATGCTCTTGAAAGAATTCAGCGCAAAGCAGTTCGGTTTATATTTTCTAAATATCGCACCACTGACTCACCATCTGCTCTGTTGCTTCAACATAATGTACAGTCCCTTGAAACTCGGCGCAGAATACAAAGGCTAAGATTTCTCTTTCTATTGAAAACTAACCAACTGTCAATGACCCCCGATTTGTATCTCCAACCGATAACGTCCAGGTCAACCAGAAACAGGCACACTGAATCGTTAAAACCTTACTTTGCCAGAACTAACGTATTCAAATTCTCTTTTTTTCCCCGCATCATTACCGAGTGGAATCAGTTACCACCATCATCAACAGTTGACATTGATGCCATTGAACAGGCCGTTCATTGATTTTTTTTTACTTGCCTTGTACTTTTTGTTTTGTTCTTTTTTTGTATTGTGCTTATTGTGCCCCTCCTGCCAGGGCCCTTCACTGGGCCTGCAGTATGTCCTAAATAAATAAATAAATAAATTAGTGGAGGTGCTTTGATTTAACTCGCAGCTAAAGCTTTCAGTCACAGCGTGAAAAAAACAATGAAGAGCTTAAGCAAGTGCATTAACGAAAAAACCTAGTGGCGTGCATAAACTACCAGCTTAGTTTGTCTCTAACCCTACTCTGCCTTAATACAACTTGGGCTTCCTGAATATCGACTGTCTCAAAGGTGAAAGATACGAACACTTCTTATTCCATCAGCTGTCCACGGGCTCGTTCAACTGTAAAAGTATGCTTTGCTGAAGGGCACGTTCCCACCTTTCGCTTACATCGCCACACGTGTAAAGATATAAACAGTAAATGAAAACGCTGTGTGCTCACCTTGTCTAAAGTCACCGTTATATTGTCTGTTTCTGGTCAGACGTCTTTTCGCTTTTAACTCAAAAAAGTTATTAAACTTGTTGTGTGTTTGTATCCTCACCTATTGGTGTTGTTTAAACCGTAATTCTGAACACGTGAAAGCGTGAGTGAAAGCTTGTAAGACATAATAAGAAAGCTCGCACTATTTGTGCCCATTTAAGTTTGCCGATGAGGAGATTCTTTCAGTTAATAATACCTGTGTCGTGACTCGCTGTGCACCACGAACGGAAGCTCTTACAAGCGGTTAAAACTTTCAGGGAAGGTTGAAAACGACAAAGTACGCCTTCCTAGTTTAAAGCGGTCTTTTTATTCTTGCTGGAATAAAATACCGCAAAATATTTCACGGGAACCCGCTAATATTCAATTTAAGGTTTCCCAAGCAACCAGTCAGGAATAAAAAGTTCGATTGAGGGAATCAGAAGGCAAATCTAGTTCAGAACGAAATTATGAAAGTAATAAAAGTAAATGTTTGAGGAGTCCACGCAAACCAAATTGACCAAAAAAATAGTCATCTTAGAATCCAAATGAGAAGTGCGCCTGAGTAAATAGTGACTGCGAGACGAAAAAAGAAACAGCCGCTTGGACTCAAGTGCTATTCTCGTTCCCTAATTACCTAAAGGCACTGGACATTCGAACCAATTAGGCTGCAGCGAGGCAGAAGTTTCAGCGGGTAAAAAAAAAAAGAGAAACACATCACGCAGTATAGAGGTTAGGATTTATTTCTGTGCGTTGGCCAGTACATTTCTCTACTTTAAACTTTGAACACACCTCGCTCTGCAACGACAAGCAAGAGAGACATGGCCATTCTTAATTAGATGTTCCAGCCCGTGGAAGAACGCTTAAGGCAACGTCGCCACTTTTTCTAATCTCGCAAAGTACGATTGTCACTGTTGGTGTACTTCTTTTTTTTTTTACCTAATCTTGCTTCTCTCCTTTTCTTGCACCAGATTTTGCCCAAGCGACCGACTCAAGACCATCTGTGCGAAGCTACAAGAAGAGACCCTCAATCCTGGTCAGCGGTTATCAGCGTAAGTGCACCATCGCATTAAATGGCAGTCCAAGCACCGGCAAGCAATTTTCAAATGTCGACAGGACTTAAAGACAAGCGTACTTAATGAGGTTTTTTCCCGCTAAGTTCTGCTGTGATGTGCACTGATGTTCATTTCAAATGCCCGAAGTGCCCTAACTTAAAAAAAAGATAGGAGAAAGAGAGACCATATAATGAATTACCACGCAGCACTCAGTTTGACGAGGTATGGAAGCATCTTGAGAGAAATGTACAGTCGTACCAACATGTACACACATGTACCAAAATGTACCAACATAGCATTAACAAAGAGTTATTGTAACTGTTTCCTACATAATATTTGCAGCAATGATAGATTAGATTATTCACCGAAGAAAAAAAAGTTGGCCTTGCTAACACGTGTTTCAAAAGAACAGTTTACTTTCTTGAAGCTTGAAAAAAACCACCTAGGCGCAAAAAATTTCACAAAGACAAAAAGAGACGAGGAGACAACGGACAGGCGCATTGTGAAATTTTTTGCGCCTAGATGGTTTTTTTTTTTTTTCAAGTTTCAAGATGCAAAACCAACTGGCCCGTCAACATGCCTTACAGTTTACTTTCGTATCACATAAATAACTGCGCAAACACAAAACAATGATGCTAAGGGTACACAATAAGTGCAGATTCTTATGTACCCTTCTCGTCAACCGCACTGTGCGCAGCAAGCGGTCGTTCACGTGATAATGAAGGACCTACTCATCCGCCAACGTGCTGTCTTTCCTTGCGTGTGCCTAGAGGCTCTTCTATTTCAATAGCCGCTATAGATCCGCATTTAAAATTTCTTTGATAGCCTGACGTTAACGTTGGTGACACCAGTGTGCGATTAGAACGCAGCTCACGACGAAATGCTGCAGTGTTCTATTCCTTCAGCTCCTATTGGTTGCGCCTAGTTAAGAAGGCCGATTTCTGAAGCAGTACTTCACGCTTTTTTCATCCTCGTACTAGAGCAAAATATCACTTGGTCTTTGCGCGGTGCGTTGTCAAGGAGATTTCAGGCCAAAACATGATATTTATACAGAACGGAAGTTGCTAATTAAAGCAACATTTGCCTCAGGTGGTGCCAGCAAGTGACCCATGACGCTGTCACCTTGATCATTGGCATTATGTTTGTCATCCAGGCACTCTTTTGTTCATGCGCATAACAAAGCGGCCGTCAGTCTAAGATATATACCCATCGCCTGCATTTAAAGTGCGCCAGTTTTGGCAGCTGCGTTACATGGCATGTAAAAAGAAAGGTCCTTTGCCGCATGCGCGCAACCATCCCACCCACGCGAAAGAAGGGGGTGTGGATGAGGCGTGGCGAGGAAAGAAAGAATATTTGGGTGCACCTAAGAAATTCTTATGATGTGTAAATTTAAGAGCAAGTGTAACTGGCTCACTGGATGAATGGACACCTTAAACCCGCTGTCATTATGTGGTAGCGGCCCCCTAAAAATTGGGGCAGTTATGCACTTTTGCTTTTGTCAAAACCAGCGCAAGGTTTAGACTTTTAGTGAAATGGTAAATTGCTTGAAAACGAAATGGCGCAGTATCTGCCTCACATATCACGATAGACACTTGAACCGCGCCATGAGAGAAGGAATGAAGGAGAGACTGAAAGAAGAAAGGAAGTAAGAGGTGCCGTAGTGGAAGTCTCCGGAATAATTTAGACCACTTGGGGATCTTTAACGCGCACTGACATCGCACAGCACGCGGGCGCTTTCTGCTGTGCTTTGTCAGTGCAGGTCAAAGATCCCCAGTTGGTCTAAATTATTCCAGAGCCCTCCATTGCCCTGTTCATTTTGAGGAAAGGAAAGGGGCATATCTTCCTCACTGAGTCAGTGGACAGCTCAATCGCGCTTTGAGATACGTGGCAGTGGGGACGACGGCAGGCTATTGTTCCAGGTGGAGTGATGACGTCACTTTCTTTCCGTGTTTTACCACGCGTGCCTGCCACGAGTTTGTAATGAAGGCCGGGTTTTGGCACAATAAGCCAAGTAATGCTGCCGCATTGAAAGAGAAAATAATTGGCCAGAGAAACTCAAGGCTTTACGTGTGGGAATGCGAAATATTTAGGGGTTCGATCGCGGTTCACAGCTGTAGACTTTGATGGTTCACTATTCAATGCAGCAGCACACACAAAACTGGCCGCAATGAAATCCAGCGTCTAAATGGAGCGCCGCAGGCGATGCTTCACTGTCTGTTGCATTTCCTGTGTGCGATGTAGGACATCACCCACACACACACACGCGAGCGTATGACACCACCTGGAAAACTGTACGACGAACGGTTGCTTCACAATTTCGATACGAAAGTCTGAGAAGGCATACAGTCGAACGTGCATACAGGGGCTGTTCTGAAAGTAGTAGGACTGGTTTTTCCAGGCCGAACGGGTGGACGAGAGGTGGTCTGCGCGTGCAGGATCGTTGAAGGGGGATATTGGGAATGCTGGGGAAAATCGGCAGTCGGCTCTCGGCCGTTGAAAAGAGGAGGTCGCTTGTACTGTGAACCCCTGTCGAAACGTCTCGTCATGCAGAATCGTCGAGCGTTTACTGGATCAGCGATTCGCGATCAAATTTTGAGTAAATCTTGGTAAAACGGGCAAAGAGACTCGCAACATGATTAAAGGGGCCTACGGTGACGCTTCCATGGGTAGATCAGGTGTTTTTTGAGTGGCACAAGCTGTTCTGAGAAGGTAAGGAAACAGTGGAGGAAGACGACCGCTCCAGATGCCCTTCGACCAGCAAGCCCAACGAAAATGTGTAGCGAGTGAAACATTTACTTAACAGTGATCGTAGAATGAGTATCAGAATGATTGCTGATGACTCTAGCATTTCTCAAACCCAAGTTTTTGAGATCGTGACAGAAAACTTATCCATGAGGAAAGCGTGCGGGAAGTTGGTGCCGGGAGTGTTGTCAGAGGAGGAAAAGGCCGACCGGTAGGATCTTCTTCATCATGTGAATGAGGACCCCGATTTTTTTCCCAGCACAAGGCGGCAACGCTGCCTCAGCCTCCCTACAGCCTCGACTTGGCCCCGCCAGACTTTTTTCTATTCCCCAGAATAAAATCGACGCTCCAGGGGAAACATCACCGATCGGTAGAGGTGGTTGAACAGGCCGTGACGAGGGAGCTAAACAGCATTCCGGTCCAGGCGTTCCTGGAGGCGTACGAAAACTGTAAAACTCATTGGCAGCAGCGTGTAGGTGCGGAAGGGTGCTACCTTGAAAAATTGTAATCGTTTGTACTATTCTCTTGAATAAATTTTGTTTAAATAAATGAGTCCTACTACTTTCAGAACAGACCATGTATGCAATCGATTCGAATCCCTGTCGCAAGCTAGCCTCCACTTTGACTGCAACGAGAAATCTTATGGCACCACTGCAAAAGCTGTACGACACACGGTTGCGTCACAGTTTTGGTAGGAATGTTGGAAAAACTGGCTCTACATGCAGATTGGCCAATTGTGAGTATTCGAACGACATCGATAGGATTGTCTGAAGTGGTGGTACTCGGCTTGCTGCGTGCGTCACACGGCGGCTTGATGACAACATCCCCTTTTTCTTGCCGTCGCTGGGATTTTCTGTACAATCCCCGAATATACACACACACACGCCGCCGACTATTCCCGTAATTCCACTGTTAATAATTTCGCATTAAAACAGCTGTACTTGAGAAGAACAAAACACCGAGCACTCGGTTCATTCTCGGTCTTGAAACGCGCATGGTTGGCGTTACCTAGGCTGCCTACGTCATCGATCTCGAAAAAATGTGGCGCATGACAAGTGGTACAGTATAGGGAATAAATCCATATTCAAAACATCTGCTTAAATAGGAACGTAAAAACTGACTAAGAGGCGGGGAGGCAAGCTGGTGCTGTAGCCCATCAAATTCCCAAACCATGTACATCGCAGCCGATCCTAGTGATGATGTACCTGCATACGGGCCTCTTTTGCATTTAGCCCCTACATCACTGCGGCCACCGTGGCACTGATATGATCCGGCGTCCGAGTGCTAAGCAGCCAGCCGCCATGGTAGCTACTAGCCGACGCCACACTGTTGGCACTTGTAAATTTACATTTTCTCCTGTAAAGGATGCACCGCCGTTGTCCTTAAGTTATTGCGAGAAAGCCAAAGCGCGCCTGCGTGATTTCGCCGGTTAATTTGTTAGGCTAAGGACTTTTGTTGCGAAAGCAACACTACTGGAGCCCAGCTTGGCTCGTCGCATGTGCTCGTGGCGGTGCGGCTACCAAACGACCTTGAGTCGCCGTTGCCTAGCAACCACTTCAGCTGCGCTCCAACAGATGGCGCATCGGTAAGCTCGGGTAGTAACTCGGGTAAGTTCGGTCAAGCCCGGAGCAGCGTCGCGGTTGCGCGAGAGGTTGCTAGGGGAGAGGAACATGGGTCGCACAATGCCTACCGGTGGCTGTGATAGAAACAGCCACCTGCCAATGCAATGGCGCATCTCTTAACCACTGCGCCACAAGGGGTATGAGGACTCCCAGGGATCTATAAATGCAAAGTAGAGAATGACCTTCTGCATATATGGAAATTAACCCGTTACGCTATGGCGTAAGCTGCGCTATCGCTTAATGCGGAGCTTAAGTGCCCCCTCCAGTTGAATAATGAACACCTGCTTTCGCACCTCTCCTCGGTTTTTCTACGTTAAACCCCCACCAATTTTTATTTATGAGATAAACTAGACAGATAACAAACCTGTTTCCTCCTCCCCTAAAAAAAGGAAAAGAAATTTGCGTTTTACTTCTTCACTGATAAGCTATACCTTCACTGATAAGCTATACCGCATACTTGACAACTCATCCTGTGCTGACTGCATTTTTTTTTATTTTTCCAAAGCCTTTGACAAAGTATGTCATAAATTGCTGCTACATAAATTGAGCCATCTTAATCTCAATCCTAACGTCTTCGACTGGATTAAATCTTTCCTTCTTAACCGTTGGCAATTTGTGCATGCAAATAACACTAATTCACCGATTGCTAACGTGCTATCTGGTGTTCCACAGGGATCGGTCCTTGGACCACTCCTATTCTTAATCTATATTAATGACCTTCCTTCTGCCATATCTTCCAACATTCACCTTTTTGCTGACGATTGTGTAATATTTCGGGAAATAAATAACGTTAACGATACTGACACTCTCCAGTCAGACCTCAATTTGGAGTCAGACTGGTGCACTACATGGAATATGGAATTAAACATTAATAAATGTAAAGCTTTGCGTGTTTCCCGTGCACATAACGCTCTTCCTTCATATTATCTTAACGGCACTCCTCTTGATTGGGTAAAAACATACAAGTACCTAGGTATTCATATCACTCAAAATTTAACATGGTCTATTCATATTGACTACGTTATTAATAACGCTAACCGCATGTTAGCGTACTTACGTCGCAATTTCTCAGCCGCTCCCTCATCTCTTAAGCTTATACTCTATAAAACACTTATACGTCCTAAACTAGAATACGGAGCATCAATATGGGACCCTACACATGATAACCTTGTATATTCCTTAGAACTAGTCCAAAATAATTCCGTTCGCTTCATTCTTTCAAATTACAACCGTACGGCAAGCATCACAGCCATGAAATCTAACGTGTCACTCCCACCGTTACAATCTCGCCGTAAAGTTGGTCGCCTAACACTATTTCACAAGCTATATCATCACGTTACGCTTCACGACTATTTCATATCACCCCCAGAATACATTTCACGTCGCATCGATCACCGCCACAAGGTTGGCATCCCAACATGCCACACCAAATCTTCTTTTCACTCATATCTTCCTCGCACATCTGTGGAATGGAACCGCCTTCCCCCCGATATTGCAGCCATTGCAGATAACAAAACCTTTCACGACTCAATAGCTAACATTGTTTATTCTGAAAGAAGTTGATTCATGTGTAATATCTGTTTCCACTGTGTTATGTACATTGATTTTATGTTATTTACGCTTTGTGAATGTTGTTTGTTTTAATTTTGGAGAAAATTTATTCTGTACTACCTGTTTTCACTGTATTGTATTCATTGTTCTTTATCCTAATTAACCCACTCCCCTCTTTAATGCCTATGGCCCTGAGGGTACAATAAATAAATAAATAGACAGTGGTTTGGTTAGTTCACCTAGACTTCATCATGCAATGTGCAGCTGAGCAGAACACTGCCTTTTATTTTTGGTGAATAATCACATTATCTAAAACTGTCAATTAAAATATTCTTACCAACCAGCTGACGTTATTATTATCACTACATTAGCGAACAAAAATTCTTATTAGTTATATGCTGACAGCTTGAGGCCATAAATCACAGTCATTCTCTGAATATATAAACTTTTAGAGGTGGGAAAAAATTGTTAACAGCATTGCTGTTTTGAGAACGCACACCTTGTGTGCACGTCCATCATTTGCTCTTAAGAATGAAATCTGGCTGCATGTGACTTCGCAACATCGCGAAGCACTATTGCAATGATAACAATTGAGGAACAAACACAAGTATATTTGCAATCAGGAAAACTATCAGTCATGAGAGAAAAAATTACACGGCACTTAAGACTGCTTATGTGCTGTGAATGCGAAACCATCTGAGTGTCATCCTGGGCTACAGCTTAACTATATTTGCTTACCAGCTAGTACAAATTAGTAAGTTGTAAAAATGCCTGAAAGACCTTTCCGGTGAAATCCTTTATGTCAAGGCGTTAGGAAGAAGGCCTTTAAGAGAGGCCAGTCAGCATACACGCATATATAAAGCGTCGCTTTAACCGAGCTACCACGTCACTTCATGTTTAGCTAATGTCACATCCGATCTCATGACGTCACTTGCGGCTCCACTTCCAATTCGGCTGCCGTAACTTCTCTTATGATGACGTCACTTCCGGTTCCGGCCCCATGGCGAAGCCACGCTAAATTGTCTCTGCCTGGGTTAAAAACCCACTTCAGAAGAAATTTTATTTCCCTTCCCTGATGGTGCAGGCACTGCCGATGACGTCATGAGGTCACGTGGGTGTTCAGTACATTTCTCGTGGACGGTCGGTCAACGCCAGTTTTTCACTGATGAGCCATATAAGGCATTTGCCTTTAAAAAAAACTATGCAAGAAGACCGCTTTACACCACTTAATGTTCTTCGGGATTAATTTATGGCGGTGACATTACGTCTGTAAAAAAGGCAGAGAGGAGTACACAAATGCACCACTGTAGTCTGCTAAGGATCCATGATTTAAGGGCTGTTTAACTTCGCTATTTTTTAAATCGACCAGTTTCATGAAGCGCGTCTTGAGTAGATTGTAAACCGCATCATCTCTTTAATAAGAAACATGGAAAATCGAATGTTTAGGGTAACAGGGTAGGCTTCCCGCTATGGCGCATTGATTTTCTTTTATTATATTTAACATGTTTCAAGATATCAAGCGGGAAATCTTCTAGCAGAGGTGTGCATAAGAACCCTATAAAAATCAAAACTCAAGTGAAAAGGCGGCCTCGAAATTTGCAATGAAAATACTCACATTAAAACAGTGACTTAAATGTTTTTATGAGACATTCATAAACCAGTAGATTGGGGCCCACGGCTATGTTTGAAGTTTTTGACCACCTAGTCATATAACCTACGCGATAAGATGATTTGCGCATCCTCTCTTTCGTTCCCTTTAAATGAAATGATTTAGGAAGAGCAATTTTTACTCCCGGGATTATTTGGTAAGTCAACTATTCCCGAACTTAAAAATCTTTCTTTGAAGCTGGCATGTAGACAAAACGGACTAAGTTTGCAGCGTTGTATAAGTTAAGAAAAAAGTGCAATATTAAATTTGAAAAAGTCCTTGCTGCACACTTACTTAGTGCCGTTGTGCTTTGAAGATTCTGCCTTCGAACTGCATCTGAATGTACCTTCATAGTTTTCAAGATAACTACAAGTGCGCGTACGCCGGATAAGTTTTTTATGCAGATTTGCTTATATATTGAAGAATACTTTTTCTATTATTTCCCATGACAGCGGCACTGAATTTGTGCAAAATGTATTCACGTGGCAGACTTCATCAACGACGTCACGTTGACTGGATTATTTTCTCTGCCGCTCGAAACGGTCGGACTTGCTTAGAAGCCGAACAAGGTTCTTTATAATTTTTCATTCATGCGGCTTCGGTTAAGCGCAGAGTTATAGTCGTTATCCCTTTCAAAACTAAACTGGTCGTACGACAAGTATCATTGCATAAGACCTTTCAACAAGTCACGCAGCATGCGTTTCGTTTTGTCCAGACACTGCCACGTGGCTTAAAACCGCACGCCGAAAGAAAACCTCGAAAAGTCACTCCACATATAAAGAAAAACAAAAAACTCAGCACTGCACACACGTTTCACATTCACGGTCCAGATTCGCAAACTGCTAGAATTCTAGAGATGTTAGACAGACAAGTACTGCGAGCTATAGCTATTCATTTACCCCTTTTATGCTATTGTCACGACGGGATATTCTTGATAGGCCATGTTCTTACCCCTCAACCACTTCAGCACTTCAGTAACTAGTGAGGAGAGCTCCGCCTGAGTACATAGAGGCTCGTGTATAGCAATTCATTTATTTCACCTTTGAGCAGCCTATGGATTTCGGAAGTATCGGGTCGTGTATTCTCCAACAAAAATTTTTTTTATGCGCTTTGAGAAGCTGAGTTATCTGTAGTCAGTATTTGAATTTCAACGTCATCACACTTTTCCGCCGCAGTGGCTCAGTGGTTATGGCACTCGGCTGCTGACCCGAAAGACACGGGTTTGATCCCGGCCATGGCGAGCGAATTTCGATGGAGGTGAAATCCTAGAGGCCTGTGTACTGTGCGATGTCAGTGCACGTTAAAGAACCCCAGGTGGTCGAAATTTCCGGAGCCCTTCACTACGGCGTCCCTCATAGGCTGAGTCGCTATGGGACGTTAAACACCCATAAAACCAAACCTCTCCTCTCGTCACTTTCTGCACGCTCAAAGGTCGGCGTCCTCCCCCGCCCCACCGCCGGGTGCGTTGCTTCCTGACCCCCCGGAGCTACGCCGCTTATTATCGTGGCCATGGTCGCTTCCTGATGTCAGAAAGAATCTAACCAATAGCCATCTCTGGACTGGTATGCGCAGGAGCGGTGCGACGGAGGAAGGTGCGAGCATGACAAAGTCGCTGGAAAGGGCTCGCCAATTTTCGCCCGAGAGTGTGGGTTCTCTGCTTCGTGTAGAAGAGTATTAATTGGCTCAGGTTTTCTTGACAACACAATGCAATGATTGAGCGAGTTGATGTGCTCTCCTTGGGACGTGTTTCAGAGCCCCCTTAAACGTTTCAAAATTGCATCAATGGTGAAGAGTGTGCTCGTTATTGCTAATCTCCGAACATCGTTATTTCGCTGTTTTTACTTTCTAGTTTATTATATTGTCACGTTGATAATCAGCGGCTGAGGGTCCACAGCGGGTCAACAGCAATATTCCTGGACTTCGCGAAAGCATTTGACAAAGTACCCCACAAACGCTTACTACTAAAACTGTCCTGGTTAAACCTTCATCCTAACATATTACAGTGGATAAGCGAATTCCTGGCTAACCGCACCCAGTTTGTTAACGTTAATAATCAAGCCTCTAGCTCTGTTCCGGTAACATCAGGTGTCCCGCAAGGATCAGTCCTTGGTCCGCTATTATTTTTAATATACATTAATGACCTTCCAACGCATGTCTCTTGTAACGTCCATATTTTTGCCGATGACTGTGTCATCTATCGCACTATCAACAACGCCTCTGATCAGTTCGCCCTCCAGAATGACTTAATCAGCGTACAGGACTGGTGTAACAACTGGCTCATGGAACTAAACCCCAATAAATGCAAGGTCGTGTCATTTCACCGCAAACGTAATCCTGTCCTCTTCTCCTATAAAATCTCGCACATCACGGTAGAATTAGCTCAGACTTACAAATACCTCGGAGTAACATTGTCCAATGATCTAACCTGGAACGCGCATGTCACTAAAATCATATCATCCGCTAACAGAAGCCTTGGATTCTTAAAACGACATCTACGTCATGCGCCACAAAACCTAAAATTGCTTGCCTACAAATCACTTGTCCGTTCTAAATTAGAATACGCATCTGCTATTTGGAGCCCTAACCAAAATTATCTAATAAATTCTCTAGAGTCAGTACAAAATCGAGCCACAAGATTCATACATTCGTGCTATTCATATAATGTCAGTATATCAGCACTAAAAGCAGAGGCAGGATTAACATCCCTGGCTTGTAGGCGTCGTATTGCTAGTATCTGCTTATTTCACAAATTTTATTTCAGCTCACTTCGTCGTCCCTACATCCATCCGCCGGCACGCATTTCCCTCCGCATTGGTCATCCCCTTCAAGTAGCCCGGCCATGTACGCGTACAACTACATTTGCATCGTCATTCTTTCCACGCTCAGCCAAGGACTGGAACAGCCTTCCACACGACATAGCCGCAATCACCTGCCCATCAACATTTGCGAACTCTTTAACTGCTACCTTTAACAGCGAATAATATTTGTATCTTACGTTTTTTTCTTTGTTTATTTAATCTGATTTTTCAATGTAACCCACCCCTTATGTATACCCCCAATCCTGGGGGCCTTTAAGGTAATAAAGTAAAGTAAAGTAAAGTAAAGTAAACAGACGTGCGCTTCCAGATCAATTTCACTTTCACACACACACTTTCTCTTCTTCTTGAGAGTTGCTTCCGTCTGCACGAGCGCTGGCGTCATTAGCCCCCCTCCTGCGAAGGCATCGATCCGATGCCGCCACGAACGCAGGGGTGGTCTCGAGAAGCGTTAGTGCGCCCTTTCGTGCGCCCATTCACGCCCAAGCGTGAATGAGCGACTTAGGGAACACGCAAAAGATATTAAAAATAATGAAGGCCAGCGACTTGTTGAGCACTGTAGGGCTTGCAACAATTGCAAACCACGGTTCTGCGAGGTGAGGATTTTTGGCAGAGGTAGAAATCAGACGGCTCGTGAAATTCTGGAAGCCTTTCATATCAATAATGCTGGTCTGAGCTGTGTTAGTGACACTTCTGTTTTTCTATATCAAGCTGAGCAAAAATTTTTGTCGAGCCTAGTGTGATAATATTGATGCACGGTGTATCTGGGTGCCTTGTACGCGTGCGCTGGGAGGGCTATATATTTCGTATGCTGTCGCTTGATTAAACAGTCGGAGAAGCGCCCTTGTTGTCGTCTTTCTTGTGTTGTGTCCCCGTTGCGCTAAAAATCCTTTATTATGTCGGCAAACATTTCCTATTGTTTACTGCATGCGAGCACTATGTTAGGTCGTACCGGTACCTGAAGTAATCAATGCAACCGAAAAGCGAGCTACCACACAGAACTATTTGCATATTCCGATTCCTATACGTTTGCTTTTCTACAGGCACTACACTTCCGTCAGTTACGGCGAAAGTTAGCGAGGAAATACCCCACAAACCCAACAACGAAGAAAGCGCCGGAGTTTAGTGAGAGCTGAAAAGCGCGCTTCCGCGAACACGCACGGCACCGGTATCGAGTCAGTGTTGTCGGAGTCCCCACCATTGTCACAAAGTGCAGTGGTGCGAATAGCTGATTTCCCATTTTCATGCAGAGCGGCACGCAGCCGCCTCCAGTGACAACCACGACACCCCGTGTCTTCCGGCGTTTCCGAAAAGCCGGTGCCAGCAGGATCAAGTGTCACCGCGAGTTCACCTCTTGAAATGTCAAAAGTCACACGACAACGCATTTCCACTTGCGCCCATGCATTCTCTCTCAAAAGTTTTACTTATTTTACTAATGAATTTTTTTGCTTTCCTATACAGAGGCAGAAATTCGTTGAGCCCATCACACCAAGTTTTCAGCACCGTGCCTTGTGCAGTGGCACTCCGGTAAACACGCCTCTGGAGGCGGCAACGTGAAGTACTGATAGCGTTTGCTTAACCACAAACCGGCTTGTTTTACATTTTAACAGAGTCCTAATGTCTACTCTACAATCTGCGGCTGCATCGTGAGTATATTAGAGTTCGCCAAATTAGACTTCGCTTTGGTATTATGGGATCCATTCATAAAGAAAGACATATACAAGATAGAGATGGTGCAAAGGAAAGCGGTTAGGTTTATTTATAACAAATACAGGAGGTTAGACTCACCTACAACACTAATGAAAACCAACCATATTCCATTACTTGAAGTACGCAGAAAAATTTCCCGTCTGTTGTTTATGCATAACCTTTTAACACATAAGCTAAACATACCCCGCCCTGTAATTCTCAAGCAATTGTCGCGCCGAACACACCATTCACGAATTCATTTGCTGGAACCCATTTTTGCAAAGACTGACTCATTCAAGCACAGTTTTTTTCCACGGACTGTTTCCGACGTGAACTCTCTTCCCGAGGCCATTTTCCAGTCCTCAAATTTTAGTAAAGCTCTTGAGAAGAATTTTCTCGAGTGAATGCGCGTTGTATTTCGTTATTCTGCTCATTGTTTACAACCCCGTGTATTTTATTAGTATTTGTCATTTTCAATGCCTTGTATAGCCCCTCCTGCATGGGCCAATCTATTGGCCTGCAGTATTTTGAAATAAATAAATAAATATTGAAAAGAACAAATCGTAAAGACAATACGTGTGAGTGCAAGTAGAGGAGAGCAGCGCCGCACAAAACGTCGACTGCATGCGCAGGGTGCGGCTATGGTCTGCGGGACAGGCGTAATCTCGAAAAGTGTTTTGCCCTCGGCCGCCTGGCCTTCTTTTTATTTTACTTTTTTTCTCGCTGATGGTGCTCCGCACTATTGTCGTGCTGCGTCGTGAGACGCGCATCGGTAATCGACGATGGACGTGCGTCTTTCTCAGATCTGAAAGGCGACGCCAGTATGAGCGATCGACGCAGCGGCCAATGTCAACTTCGTCTTTTATCTTACATCTCCTCCCACCCTTCCTTCTATCCTACTTTTTTCTTTCTTCCTTCAGTTTGTTTACGTTTCGATTCGCTTATTTGTTTCCTTCTCTTCTTACTTTCTCTCATCGCTCATTCTTATCTTCCTCGTAATGCCTCCTTTTTTTTCGTGCTTGAATTTTCTTTCATTACTATCCATTTTTATTCCGGTCCTTCTTTTGAATAAATTTTAAATAACTGCTATGGTCATCTTCCAGTTTGGCATTACTCCAACGAATCCTTTGCAGCAGATGAACGCAACATCGCCATCAAGACGTGTTTTAAAAAAACGGGACGTTTTTAGCGTCCTTTATGAAGGAAAGCGTTTATGAAGTTTTAAAAGCTTCTACCAATCCCCCCTCACACCCCCCCCCCCCCCTCTTTCTACTCCCCCAAAAAAATTCGGCATCATGATGTTCCACTTTATATTGTTGCAGGAACTGCGAAACGGCATTGACTCCGTGCATTGGACTGACACTGCATGTCGCACCTTTCCTGCAGTATCTGCTTTCTGCGAGTCTCCCATACATCCCGTCCTTCTATGCACTGAAACTATAGGGGCGATGATGTCTTGTTCTGTAACCAATAATTCAGTTCAAAGCTGGCAATTTTGTAATTATTCAAATATATTCGGCGTGCAGTCAAGAATTGAGGCACATTGATGCGACAGGTATCTTTTAGAAATGATCGCACCAGGTATTTTTGCCTACCGCTTTAATTAAGACCGAGAACAAATCTTCTCAATGCAGGTGCAAGGAAATATCTCTTCATCGGGCATGAAGAGATGAAGGCAAGCAAAACTCACCTGACAGTTCAGACCTCTCCAGTAATCACTGCTATTTGAGCTGAAAGGAAAATGTGTTTCAAATATTATAGTTGCCCCTTTTTAGTTCAGCGCATGTTTCATCCATAGCGGCATTCAGCTGGTTAACAAGATAAAACGTCCTGACTTAAAGCGTGCTTGAAAGAAATAAAGAATACTTTCTAAACAGATCAAACAAGATTCATAAAACAATTCGCTCCTCAAAAACACATTTAGAGAAACTCGCGTGTGCTCCCCGAATTAAACTGCACTCAGTGTGCCGGTTGTGCTGCAACATAAAAAAAGACAGAAAAGTTCTAAGCGTTTAATGTTTCTTGAATTTGTTAAAACATGCCAGAGTTTACAACTTCTTTTTTTTATTCCCTTTTTTTTGTATGAGAAGACTTCAGGCTGGCGTAAACAAAGCGACTATTCTTATGCACTTGTGTTACTTTTTTCTTCCAATCTCTGCATTAGTCCTTCAGTGGGCGTCCAAGGACAAACTTTCTGGCATTCTGCCAACGCGTATTTCTGGTCACTGCACACCAGACACATCAGTAGTTGCCAGGCACAAACACTGCACTTGTACCCGTAGGAACAAGGCGGGATGGCATCAGAAACAACAATTTTTTTTTTTTTTTAGCTCGCTGTCACTGCCATAACTGAATGCAGGCGGCGAACGGACGCTTCAAGCTCCCTACGGTCTTCTGCAAGTGGTGTTAAACATTTCACGAATTTAGTAGGAATAATCTTGCTGCGGTGAAATCAGGCGGGAATGATGTGAAATGGTCTCCCATAATAAAAAATAGCCTGGCACAAGTTTATGCTTATTTACGAAATTCATGGCTGCAGCATACAACGCTGACCCGTGTCTGTAAGGGCAGCAATTAGAGGATAAGTATGGATAACGTATTCATGCAGCACGTGTGTACGAAACACTATTTTTGCGCCCGAAACACAACTCTCTATCTATTTCCAGAAAAGAAATTCGCCGGTGTCAAAGTGTTTAAAGCGAAAAATTTTCCCCTTGCAGCTCATTTTCGCAAAGGAAAATACGATAGCTATCTTCCTGAATCTGGCTAGCTAGTGGAGTTCGCCAGTCAGCTGAAGTTGATGAAGAGCCGTGTTTCAAAGGTAGCCCAGTGTTCCTGATGTTACCGTCTCAGTGTAATGAATTTGTTCATTTGGCGTAATTTTCTCGATCACGCAACGATCTGGCTGTCGATAATTGTTTGCTTGCTTTGAAGACCATTGGATGCATAAATTACGCAGCATCCCGTGCGCGCAAGTAGCCATAAGTTTAGGTTATTTGAAGTCATACTTACTGTCATAAATTAATGCTAAATAGCCATGCTGGCGCTCTGTATAAAAGCAGTCAGAGTGTTTGGGCAAAGCTCTGCTGATAGTTGGTTGTCTGTGGCAACAGGCGTTTTACGCACGATGCTTTCCATGCTTCTTTGCTGAAGTAGGCGCGCCTCGCGCAAAACTTTGGTTACGGAAGATCAGTGGAAGATATCGATGGCAGTGACTTTCAATTCACGCGCGCCGCTCTGGCCTGGGCGCTGCGAAAAAGAACCCTTGAGACGTGCAATGCCTGCCGCATTACCCGAAAAATGCGAATCAAGGCCTTTCCTGCTTCTCTCTCCTGCCCTTCTGTGCTCACTAGCTTTCCTGCCTGTCCTAGTCTATGCTAGACACATATGGGGGCGCCACCAACGCTGTGGGAAGCGCCACCTGGTGCAGCAGGCTTGGTGACGTAACTCGAGGATACTGGGCTACTACAGTAGTGCGCATCATCGTGGATACGTAGCAACAAAGTCCTCCACCCTGCTTCGTTTAAAAAGTAGATGATCTGACAAACTTTGTTAATACACGATGTCATGCAGAGCCGGCGAGCATTGCGTTTTCTAAACTTCAACACAGATATGATGATGAGCGATAACTATTTTACTAATTATAAGCTATGACTCTCCAACTGCAATGAGCTGCCTACTTGATATGTGTTAAAAATTCACAGTGGCATTCACTTTATAATGTGTTCGCAATGCGACAGCATTCGCAGCTGTTAACAGCTTTATCGCAACTGACGTCACTTCCGGTTTGGTGATAACACTTTCCTCCAGCAAATGAGAATAGTCCTTCTGGTGACGTCACCTCCCCCAACGAATCAGCCGACGGGAAGGCTCGGGAGTATTGTGACCCCTTCCCTCCAACCAATCAGCGAATTAAGCTGCCGATGACAAATTTGCTTCTCGATGAGGCTTCGAATGCTATTGCATTAAAACTGAACCTTTAGATTTAGATTAATTAGCTTGATAATTAGAACGTTTTAGCTGGTTTCTGATGCTCAACACCGGGAATAAGCCTCGGCCCAACAAAACATGATTTCAGCAAAAACAATTTTTTATTGCTACCAACAGTCTGCCTTGGCCCAGGACCTATTGAACGCCTAACATAAAGGCTGTTAATAAAAAGTATCACACCACCACCAACACCAACAGTCTGCTACAAAAAAAAATGTCATTTGACGTGAGTAATAAGGACCGTTAGCCCAGTAAAACTAGTTTCACATTATGCAGGTGCAGGTTACAGAGGTTTCTACCACATATAACTTATAACTCTACTTTAAAGAATGAGCGTCCAAGTCCGACGCAGATATTCCAACCCGCCTTCTGTTTCAATTACAAGTGATCTGCAACATCTCATCTCTCACCCCGCAAATAAATGTTGCTGTCTTTATTATACAGTTGAAGCCGGAAAAACAAACGAGTTAAGTCGTTTCTCAAAAAAATGGCCTCTCGTTTTTCATTTTGTGCGCTTGGTATAAGCTTCCACCAGAAATAATCCTCTAGATTTCCCCGAAATACAACAAGGAAAGAAAAGCTCATATTTCAGAGCTTTTTCACTAAAGTTAAGGGCCTGCAGGCGCTCCATTTCCTCGGCTATGGTTTCCTCCACTGGAACTCGGCGAAAGTAATTGACTGAGCGGCGGAAACCCAAGGTACCCTAACTGACACCGCAGAACCGTCCCAGGGAACAGCCGCTCGTTTCTCACGGTGACTAAGCTTCCCTCCCTTGGGGCAGAAATTTCTATCAGACGCTGTCTATTTTTCTTAGCAGAAAGACGTGGGTGCATGCCACATTTAGGAGCGCAGATGTAGTTTCTTCACTTTCCTTCTCACTCTCTTCCGAAGCAGCTCAAGATACACCGTTATTCAATTAATATTTTTTTAGAAAATATATGTCTCTTCTCCACGTTTCTTTTATTGGCTCTAGCTTATGGGCAGCTAGGAAGCGCGAAATACGTAAGATTTTCATTCAGTATGGTTTGCACGTTACAAAGGCACCAAAGTATTGGGTCTTTGTTATAATGCTATGCCCAGGAAAAGTTTTAACTAAATCCCCGTAAGGAATGCTCATGAGTGCGAATAATATTGGTTTAGGATCAATGCAAAGGCGCCATACAGAGTTAACCGATCAAGAGAGAGAGAGAGAGAGAGGGGGGGAAATGCAGGGATGTTAACCAGAAGGATTCCGGTTGGCTACCCTGCACAGGGGAAGGGAATGAGGGGAATTAAAGAGGAAAGAGAGAAGTAACGGGAGATAATCACAGTCTGTCAATTAAGGCAGTCGCTCTCAAAAAGCGAAAGAGTGCCTTTTAAGCCTTGATGGCAGTTGACTGTTGTGGCCACGGACCGAGGATCTTGGCCTCTGTGAAAGGGCGAGGGTCCAGGCGGTCCAGAGCACATCGCAGCTTATGTCTTTCGGCTACAAAGGCAGGGCACTCGCACAAGATATGGGTGATTGTCTCATCACAGGCGCAGTTCACACAAGAGGGGCTGTCGGCCATCGCGATCCGGAAGGCATACTTATTCGTGAAGGCAACACCGAGTCATAGACGACACAGTAGTGTTGCTTCACGACGCGCTACATTACACGGAAGACGGAGGCGCAGTCCAGGGTCCAAAGTCCTGAGGCGACGGTTGCACAACACACCAGAGTTCCACGCTGAAAGTGTGAGCTCCAGCCTCAAGGAACGAAGCCCACACGCTGCGTCAGCTCTAGTTACAGGAATATTAACGGGGATTCCGTCATTGTGGGCAGAACGGGCAGCTTCGTCAGCCTGGTGATTGCCATGAATGCCGCAGTGGCCCGGCAGCCACTGGAAAATTATGTTATGTCCTTTCAATGTGGCGTCATGGTAGAGCTTGCGGATTTCGGCAACGAGTTGTTCGTGTGACCCACGGCGTAGTGCAGTTTGCAGGCCTTGAAGGGCTGCTTTAGAGTCGGTGAAAACTGTCCAGTCATGTGCAGATTCCTGACTAATGAACTGAACTGCAGCCCGTAGGGCAGCTAGTTCTGCACCAGTTGAAGAGGTGAGATAGGTAGTCCTCACCTTCATTAAAATAGACCTGGCCGGTATCACCACAGACCCAGCAGAGCTTGTTGAAGTCACTGAGCCATCTGTGTAGACATGTATGCGGTGTGTATGGTTAAAATGCAAATGATGCAGTGTCAGTTGCTTGAGAGCAGGCAATGATAAATCAGATTTCTTATTAATTCCAGGAATAGATAGGTGCACCCGGGGTTCATGTAGACTCCATATGGGTGAGCATGATCTTGATGGGTGGGCGAACTGCGAAGGAAGATAGGCACGGTGAGCTTGAATTACATTTGCAAATGCAGTATGTGGTCTGAGTACGGGAAGAGCTGCAAGATGATGACTCGGAACTCGCGTGAGGTGCCGAATGTGTGTTCTCATGGTTTCAACAGCAATGTGTGAAGTAACAGGATGCTCCCCAGCGACAAGAATAGTGGCTGCCGTTGAGGCACATTTAGGTAGCCCAAGGCAGATTCGTAGAGCTTGCGCTTGAACACTTTGAAGTGTCTGAAGGTTTGTCTTTCTGATATTGTTTAAAATGGGAAAGCTATACCGCATGTATCCCAGGAACAGCGAACGGTACAGTTGAAGCATCGAGCGTACAGATGCACCCCAGGACTTTCCCCCGAGGAAGGAGAGAATATGAACAATCGCTGTCAGTTTCTTTCGCATGTCGTAAAGATGGGGACTCCACGAGAGGTTCCTATCGATAACAACGCCAAGGAAGCGATGGTTTTTCTCATAGGGAATGGCGTTGCCATTAATATATATGGGGTAACTTGTCATTTTTTTCGCGTGAACGCCACGAGGGAACATTTCTCGGTTGAAATATTTAGGCCCTGCTGACGAAGGTATAACGTCAGTATCGTTGCCGCCTTTTGTAGTCTCGCACGAACTTGGGGACGGGTCACGCTTGATGCCCAAATACAGATATCATCGGCGTATATTGAGATCTGGACTGATTGTGGCAATGAGTCAACCAGGCCGACGAGAGCTATGTTGAAAAGAGTTGGGCTCAGCACTCCACCCTGCGGGACTCCGCGCGAATTTAGATGCGAAGAGGTTGGTCCGTCTTCAGTCTGGACAAAACACGACCTCCCTGACAAATAGCTGCGTATCCAGCTGAACATGCGGCCTCCAATCTGAGCAGCTTCTAATGCGTCCAAAATGGCCTGATGCGTTACGTTGTCGTAGGCGCCCTTTATGTCCAAGAATAGTGCCGCAGTCAATCTTTTCAAGTTTTTTGGTGCTGGACGGACGATACAAGGTCAACCACATTGTCAATGGAAGAGCGGCCACGTCGAAACCCAGACATAAATGCAGGGTAAATTTGGTATCGCTCTAGGTACCATTCCACGCGTGTTAACAACATTCTTTCCATGACTTTCCCGACACTGCTGGAGAGTGCAATTGGTCGGTATGCTGAAATGTCGAGTGGCGATTTTCCCGGTTTAAGGAGTGGTACGAGACGACTGGTCTTCCATGCATTAGGAACTATGCCCTCGCACCATGACTTGTTGTATGAGTCCAGAAGAACCTGTCGAGCCTCTTGGCCAAGGTTGGCGAGCGCGGAGTATGTCACACCATCGGGCCCCGGCGATGACGACCTTCTGCAACAAGCCAGCGCAGCGTCAAGTTCCTCCATGGAGAACAAGTTATCCATTCGTGAATCCCGCGAGGGTGGAACATCACTGCAGTGCAGCGTTGTGGATGGGTTCGGTTGGCCTGTTATCCTTGCGCAAAATTCTTCGGCTACCGCGACCTCGCTGCGTTTTTGATGGAGCGCGAGGGATTTAAACGGGTGGCACTGTTGAGGGGACGTACGAAGGCCACGGATCACATTCCAAACGCGTGACAAAGGCTTTCGTGGGTCAAGTGTCTCACAAAATGTTCTCCAACGTTGTGTCTGCAGGGCTTGAATTCTGCGCTGTATTTTCTTCTGCAGGCGTCTTGCATCTCTGAGGTCTAAGCGCGACTTTGTGCGTCGGTATCTGCGCTCTGCCCTGCGCCGTAGTGACCGCAGTCGTTGTAATTCAATATCAAAGTCGGTGTACTTTGCGACGGGGTTGTAGCAACACGTTGCGCTCTCCATGACCTCCTTTATTTTTTGTTCAAGACCTGTCGAGAATCCTTCCATGCATGCATCCTCCATACGCGCTTTAAAAACTGTCCAATCAATGCGCTGCATACGTGTGGCAGAACGGGACGTACAATGGCCGGTAAAAATCAGGTAGGTTGGGATGTGGTCACTGCCATGGGTTTCTACATCCGAAAACCATTGGACGTTGTTGGTTGTTGGTTAACCGATCAACTTACTCTGAAAGAAAGTAAGCTGATATGAAAGAACGCTGATAGTCGCAAAAATCATCGAAGCTGTTCAATTATTGCAGTCGCAAAATCAGACGGTCTGAGAGGACAGAAATTCGCAGGCCAAAAGACTATCACGCCTCCTGCGGCGTTCAGAGGAACTGATAATCGCTGCTCAAAGCATCAGGGGAGAAATAGAAATTGCATGTCGCCACCGGTAGCTGACAGCCAAGCTCCCAGGCGGCGCGGTCATCTGCTAACCTCCACGAAGTGGCCACTGGGACCAGTGAGGTTTCGAAGCGGAGTTCGTCAGTTGGTATGATTACAGAGATCAGGCTGAAATCGTATTTCTAAGTGAGCATGCTTCACCTCTCCTTCTTTGGTACTGCTCGGCTAAGAACTATAATTTTAAGTCGCTGCATACCGTAGTATGATTTTTTGGCGCTATCAGTATTCTTTTGCGACTTCTATCTTGTTAACCACAACCTGGGATATTTATTGCTGTCTTGCAAGCAATGAACATCTAGGGTGGTATTTTCCCGGTGTCGCCTTTTGCGACATGTCCACTTCTCTCTTCGCTGATTGGCTCGAGCCGCGGTGACGGCGGCGTGACGACAGCGGATCCGCCTTCATGCTACGTCATCATGACGTCGCCTCCATTTACTACGCTTTGTCGAACAACGGAATGCGCTCAAGCGGTTCGCGTGGGCGACGGGCTAGGAAACTGATACCAGACGCCATGGATCCCCCTCTCCTTGCGTGGTTTCTGAGCCGCGAAGAAGAGTGCCGTGTCCGCAGACATCGGGACCCGTTCTCCTTGCCCGCCGAATCTTTTCGGCGGCATTACCGGCTGCCGAAGAGCACAGCACTGTGGCTACCGTCTGCTGAGCCGGGCTGCCGCTCGCCATGCGAACTTACTTTGCACCTCCGTAAACAGACGACGAAGCAGACGTTGCCCGCTGCGACGGAATGGCCTTAGCAGCGTTTGCGCTAGCGGCTACATGGCTCTTCAAGGCGTTTTAATGCACATTAGCGCCATGAAACAGTGTCCGCATGAGCCAAAGAGTAATTAAAGCAATGTGGCGACTTTTACAAACATGCAACTGAATATTAAACACCTCCGTGTTGTCGTTCACATGTTTCAACCACCGATGCAGCTGGAAACAGCACTGGACGAGGCCATAAGGCATGCGAGTGCCCATAGTTACGTCGCACGCTAAGCAGACACAAAACGTACATGACAACGTTCATACACGTATTATTGATAAATAACGCCATTTGATTGGTCGACAGTAATTTCCAGACACCGACATGAAAAGCGCCATTTTCTTCACGGCTTAAACCGCAATCGCACTCTTGAAACGAATGATGAATTCAGATAAGTGCCATCAGTCTTGCATTGTAAATACCCATTGACTGTAGTAAGTACATTATGCTGCTTGAAATAAAAAAATAAACATCTATGCAATAATTAACAACTACTAATCAAAGATATCAAACTACTGCTGCTAGTGAATCAGCAGTGGTAAATTGTCGGTTCTCGGAGTGAATGAAAGCACCGCCCACGAAAGTGCCGGGGGCGTTTTTCGTTTCTTCGAGCAACTGTACGCACTTTTTTAGGCCCCCGCCCTAATGCGACCTGTCACAAAAGTCGACACCGGGGGAATATTCAAAGCTCGTCTATGTGTTTCTTCCCCATTCTCTTTGTGCGCTTCATCTCAACGGCATACCAACTTGTCGCAGCCTGTCTAAAAAGCCGTTCAGCCACCGCGGTGGTTCAATGGTTATGGTGCTCGGCTGCTGACCCGAAAGACGCGGGTTCGACCCCGGCCGTGGAGGTTGAATTTCTGTGGAGGCGAAATGCTAGAGGCCCGTGTAATGTGCGATGTCAGTGCACGCTAAATAACCCCAATTGGTCGAAATTACCGGAGGCCTCCACTGCGGCGTCCGTCAAAACCCTAGTCGCTTTGGGACGTTAAACTCCATAAACCGAAACCATAAACCGAAAAAGTCGTTCAACATAGTCCTCTGTTACGTAATCTTCACCAAAAAGTTGCAACACTCCAGTGGAGCACTTATGCCCTCAAACTTTGAATATCTACAATGTAAGGAGCACTCTTGCCTTTAGCTTACAAGTTATTCATCTTTAAAGTCTCCACCCTACCAGTGAGAAGAAAATCAGGCAACCTGGTTACTTATCGCAAATACGGCCCATTACTAGCCTTTTATCCAAGGATCTATAAGCGTCTGCTATCTACTACTTATTACCCACACACATACACTATCATTACGTTATATATAATATGCAAGAGAATCCCGTGGCCAGCCGAGCAATTGCGAGTTTGTTGACAATCCCGAAAGCCTGTTTTCCTCTGTCAGAATACTTTTTTGTGCAAAAAACCTAGTATAAAGTATTGCATAATAAAGCTTTATACAATTATGTAGTCGATTAGCTGGTAAGCGTGGCGGCGTTTATGCTCCTATATCTGTATTAAAACGTACTTTACGGCCGTTTACTGCCTTTACACTACCCTCCTAAACTGCGAGTCCCGTGGACACTGTATTATATTAAATTATGAAAACATTGACTCATGTTACAACATACTGTACGGTAGTTTACGGCCTCTACGTGCCGCCATAAACTATGAGTTCTGTAGACACTGTATTAAATTAAATTATGAAAACATTAGCTCATACTGTATTCTAGCTGAAGGTAAGAGAAGGAAATGGACCTTGAGAGGGATTGTTGTATGCAGCAAAAATAACTAACAAGTGCTCGCATTTATCGCAATGATGGGTAGGAGAAGTGGAGCGAACTCGAGGTCAGCAGGGGCTATAGAAGAGCACTAAAACTTGGATTTTCTTGGACAGTGTGGCCGTGCCTATCCTGTGTCGTGTAACGTTTGTGCGGCAGCGGACCTGATGTTGCCGATGATGCCAACAGCATATCAATGACTAAAGAGTTATCTAGTACCCAGGATGATGCATTGTCGTTCAGCAGGCAACTCGAAGTTTGGTTGGTTGAATCCCACTCCTTCCTGCCTGTGGTGAACTCGCTTCTAGCGCAAACTCCGCGTATTATTTTGCCTTGGTAAACCTATAATTATATTTGATACAAACCACCTTGCCATTTTGAATAGCCATTTTGAATACCCGGTGGTTTTAGCTAGTTCTTAAAGGTATAGCATGCGCCTAACAGTAGAGCGTGCACCTCGTATGCAGGAGGTGGGGTTGGATCACCAGAGCCATTGGGTACGAACCGGTTTTATAATGAATACAAACTTTCTCCCGACCTGGTGATCGGCACTTTAGGGGTGAAATACCTGGTCTTGGTAAAAGGGTCTCGGCGTACCCCAAGACTGCAACAAAGATTCCGCTCTCAATTATCGCATACTTTGCAAACTCACTGAACATGTCGTTTACTCTTTAACGATGCAGTTTCTATACATAAATGAACTATTTAAATTGTCCCAGCACGACTTCCGTAAAGGGTACTCTTGTGAAAGTCAACTAGCGATTTTCGTTTTGGACTTGCACGTCAACATGTACGCTGACCACCAAACTGACGCAGTTTTCCTCGACTATGCCTAGGCATTTTGAAAGGTGCCTCATAACCTCTATTTCTGAGATTTTCCTGCCTAGACTTGCAGCTTGATATACTCGCAAGGGTAAAATATTTCTTGACTCACCACTCCCAATCAGCCGTCATTATTCAAAACATCTCTAAATTTTGCCCGTTTTGTCAGGTGTGCCCGAAGGATCCGCCCTCGGGCGGCTTTCTTTAACTTAACGACCTACCACTAACATTAGATTACCATATTAAGATATGTGTTGACAACTATGCTCTATAGAAAGCTATCAATAACAAGTTTTGCTAACAGTCTCTACTAGATGTTTTAATCAGCTATAAAACTGCTCCAAAGGCAGGCTAACCACAATTCATATAAACAAATGTAAATACATGTCTTCCCACTGTCGCCATGATCTCCTGTTCATCTACATCGTATTTGGCGTTCCTACAGACCTCGTCCAATCATATAGATACCTCCTTATTTATCTTTATAATGATCTCTCGTAGAATGCCCCTGTTTTGAACATATTATCATCCGCAAAAAATAGCTTGGTTTTTTTTTTTAAGCATTATGTCAACTCTGACTATCATGTGAAGCTACTCACATACAAGTCGCTAATTAGTTGAAAACTCTAATGCGCCTCTTCCATCTAGTCTCCGAAACAGGCATGCTCTGCTTAAAACCTAGATGTAGCACAAAACATGACAGCTATAATTAATTTATTCCACGTATCCATTTCACAGCAGGACGTCATCCTTCAAAATTTCAGTCCAACCTACGAAACCTCACAAATCGGTGCCACTTTGTTAGTTTGTTTGGTTCGTAAGTTTTTTAAGCCAGGAACTTTCTATCTGCGCAGTCTCACTACACATCCTTGCAGCAGCAAGTGATGATGATGATGATGATTGTGATGTCCTCAGGCTTAATGGCGCATACCCACGGCGGGGGATTGGCCAGGGTGCAAAGTGGATACAAACATAACAACCAGGCTTCCCAGGGGGTACATTTTCTTCGTCATTCTTCACCAGGAGTGCTTGCGACTGGAATGCTTTCTACGCGAACTTGAGCCATCACCCGCCCGTCAGTTTCTTGACAGCAGAACGTGTGTACTTACATAATGAAAATATTTTGTACGTGTAACGGGCTTCAAATTTATTCTGTGGCTATGTTGTTCTTGGTTTTTTTTTTCAGTTTGTATGTGCACCACTCCTTATGCAATACCTTCAGTCGAGAGTCTAAGGTCTCACAGTGAAGTGAAGCGAGATGAGGTGAAGTGAATTGGCATCTTCGGCGTGATTGCTGATCAGCATACCAACATCTCGGCTCACTCGTGAGTGAGCGCTTCTCCGACAGTACTTGCCCTCTTCCGTCGAACTTTCACTGCAAGGGAAGTGATGACAAAATGTGGCCGGCACAGAAATAACGTCACCAGACGCAGTCGAAAGGATCCACGGGTGTTATCTCTATGTGTACATACCATTTACGCAATTTCTCGCTCATCGGAGCTTTAGTTTCTGTGAAAAAAAAATTAAATCTTTGTTATCTAGTGACGGTTATTGCTTAATTTAGTATTTCTTGTTTGGTTTCCCTTTGTCTTATTTCTTCGCGTATAGTACTTCTTTCTGTGACACATTTATTCCCTCTATGCATAAGCATTTGCATAAAATCGGGTTCGTTAATATTCGCGAGATAGCGATATACGGCTTACTCTTAATCCCTCTCGGACGCACCGAGGTTATGAGTTATGCACAGCGGGGTGTGTCCCGTCCTCTCCTGCCCCATTTTGATGGCCGCGACCTCTGTGTGCGATGTGAGCAGCCGCTGCTCATTCATTATGCGAGGTCCCACCATTCGCCAGTCCTGCTGCGGCGCGGGCACTTTTCGCCGAACCCCGTTGTTGTTCCGCTCTTAGGCAAGGTTTGTTCGCCGAAAGAGCGCACGCAATCGACAAAGCTTTTGCCGGTGCAGCGCGCGGGGGGGGGGGGGGGGGGGTGGGGGGGGGGGGGAGGGCTTCCGACCATTGTTCACGTCCGGACAACGTGCCTCTCACCAGAGCGTTTGCCTTCAGCGGGTTCATCAGAAAGCGAACAAGCTAAACAAAAATGTTTGTGATTGATATCTGTTTCCTGGTCAACTCTGAAGCTTTCAACAAACATACGGAAGAAACAAAAACAAAAAAGGTTTATCTCCGCGTGTTGCCTTCAATAGCTTCAGATCAAGCAGTTCAAATTGCTCGAGGAAACTACCAAAGCAACACGACATCATACTTCCTCTAGTCCTATACTACATCGAATATCTCAGCTTTAGCCGTTTCTGAACGTGCCCGTCTATCTCAGCACATGAGAAATGCATAACTCCCACATCCTTTTGCTGTTCCTTGAAATCTTGCCGGGGCGCTTTCAAAAAGGATGAAGGCAGTAAGAAAAAGACGAAAACGTCGATCATCAGGCTTTAGGCAGATTAGTTTGGTTTTATTTCATCTACATAAAGCCATACGTTAAAACGAAACAACATTAAAACGAAAGAATATATACGCTGTGAACCTTGGTCTTACTGTTTTGTGTTCGCCTTGCTTTTTTACAAGTCGTGGTATGGTCACTCAAGCATTGCACCACTCAAACTCAGAAAACACCGCACACTCAGCATCAAAGTAAGGTTCCAATACACTGTAGCGCATCAAAAGACGACGACACAAGGGACGAGAGACGAACACCACGAGCGCTAAGCGTCTCTTGTGTCCTCGTCTTTTGCTGCGCTACAGTGTATTAGAACTCTGCACCAACAAGCCCAAAAAGCCACACTAATCAAAGTAATGATGAGCTACAATCATGAGGTAGAAAGAGATCATGAACTACACATTCCACTTTTCGAGTGGGTGGCTTGGGATGGCAAGTCCTCTCTCTGTTTCAGAAATGCATCTCGACGACTTTGATCGGGTTGACATCAATAAAAAAAAAGTTAGGCAGCTGTTTCATGGTCTACGATGCGTTTGAAACAAAAAAGAAACCTTTCTATAGCTCGATGTGCTCTGCTCCACTTAATTTCAAGCCTTTTGCTTGGCGTCCACATTTTCGCCCATCGATGTCGGTTACCTTAAATTTTTCCACAATGTTGCCTTAAATTCTGCAGCCGTAGATCCAGGGGCGCCGTTATAATCTGCAATTTAAAGCACCGGGTCGGAAGTACGCAAAAAAATTGTGTTTTCTAATGTAATTCTTGTGTGCTGAGGCGTACAACTAACGAATTTATAAACTTTCTCCGAGGAGTTCCTTATTTTTTGCCTTTATCGTTCTGTTTGTACTAACATGGCCATAGAGTTTTTTGCTAGTTGATACTCTGTCCAAAGCCTGCAGACTTGCGCTTCACCTGTTCTCCGCTGCAAAGCATAACGGGGATCTTTACAAGCTTGGTTACCAATAGTCAAGCCCTGGGCAACTTACTTATTCCATCAGGCTTTCCTTTTCGTATTATGTTGTTAGTGTTCCAGGTTGGCGTTTGGCTTCTCAGCATGTTCCGGAGCTATGGCTTAAAGCCTTCATAGGTGGTAATTTGCATATTTTATGCCTCGTCATTCCCCTTTGGTGTAACCTTCAAGCACGGGGGCTAGGCTTTAGACACACAGACTGGGGCTGGGAGGAGCAAGTCCCAAAAACCAGCCGGGAACCGGGATGCTCACTGCCAACGCTGTCTTGGCATGTTGAATCTGTCCTCATCTCAGCAAGCCAGATGAAGATAGAAAAGGAGGAAAGGCAATAAACAGTCCATGTAAGACGACTTTGTCACCCACTGCCCACGTTTATTTACCCTTGCAGGTCTCAGCAGTGTTCACCACCACTAGTTTCATTTTGTCGGCCCATTCCAAAAGCATCCTGCCCATTCTGTCTGCTTCAGCGTCTAACTCTTCAATATGGGCATTGAAATCTTCCACCAGGAGAGTTGGAAAGTTCAGAGTCACCATATCCCTCTGTATACAAGCCAAGATTTCTGGGTTTTTCTGGTATACTATAGAATTATTTGATATTACCAGCTATATCTTGATTTATGAGGTATCCTACAGGTAGCTGTTCTCTGTCCGCTAATCCACGATGCCATATAGCGTGGCCACCCTTAAGTACTCTGTACTCCTCATTTCTCCCCATAACCCCCCATAAGACCTATGACAGCCCATTTAATACCAGCCAGTTCGTCGAACAGCACTGCTAGACTAGCCTCATTTGATAATATTGTAGCGTTAAACGTTTCCAGGGTAAGTGCCCGGAGCCAGAGATTCCTAGACCCCTCTGCTGCACCGCAGGCCTTGTTCAATTGCTCCGCAGAAACTAACGACTGAAAGCAGAGGGTTGATTGATGTATTTATATAGGAGGTCGTGGCGAAATACTGCACCACAGTGACCAAATCGTATTCTGGCGATGGAATGGGTTGTCGGCTCTGGACACCGAGATCATTACGCATCGCAGGCCTGGCTGTGCAATTCCGTCGACAGGCGGATTTTTTTTTCCTTTTTTTATCATTTGAAGAACTTAGCGACACCGGGGTTTCAACCGCGGCGCTGTCCCCATCAGTCCGTTATGGGTGGGGTGATAAATATCTGCCAGCAACTGACAGGTGCCCTCACTGCGGCGCTGCACCGGACATTTGTGATGTGCGGCACCTGTTGTGGACTTGCCCAGTGACGGCCCCTATTAGAAAACGGCTCCTTAGGGAGGTCGGCCTGTGGTGGAACCGTGAAGGGGACTATGTGAAGTGGACTATGGATAATCACTTCACCAGCAGCGTATGCGAGTACCTCGCCGAAACTGGTCTACACTACTTCTTTTAACTTTCTGTAACCTACATTCCACTCCCCCTTTTCTCAACTTATGCCTCATGGCAGACTTCTCGAATAAAAAAAAAAACGCGGTCCTATTTCATGCAAGGCGGATGCTCTATTCCCCTATATGGTATCCTGCATCGCCGGCTCAGCAGCTGAACGTCAGATGAGTGCATGCGCGTGAGTGTGCGTACCTGCATGTGCGCGTGTGTGTGCTTCAAGCAAAGTGTTTACTTTAAACATCATTAAAGGCTGCTGGGCCCTTAGTTACCGCATTATCTGCATCAACTAAGCGTAACCTAGGAAATTTCATTCGGCAAAATAGTTCGCTGTCCTTCGCCAAATGAAGGCGAAAAAACGCGTCCATGAATAGAACAACACCATGGCACCACACAAGAACGTAAACGTCTTGAGGCCGAACACAAATCTTCTGCCGCTTCCATCCAAGAGATGGCGCTTCTGAAATCAGCGACTGTAGACATGTCTGAAAGCACAGTGGTAGAAAAGTAGCTATAAAGCCGGCCAAAATGGCTGCATCAGAAGATTTAATAAATTTGGTGCTTCTGGTCGACGCGAGTTCTGCCCAGAAAACAAAAACAGCTTTAAAATGTCTTCTTCACCCACGATTAGAAAATTCAGAGTAACCGCAGCTCCGCGTCATTCACCGCTCCCTGTTCCCACACGAATCCAACGCCCATTTCGATCATAACCACTAGATTGCGTAAGCACGAATTGTACATTGCTGAGCTAAGCGCCGCTCCCTTATTAATGGGGATATCATTTATCTAGCTTGCATGCAAGGAAGAAAGATGTCGACTACGACGTATTATGTTGGCCCCTACGGCGAAGCTGGTCCTTGATTAACTTGCTCTTCAGATGTCCGAAATTTGACGTTGCAATAAACCTAAATTTTTGTTCCCCCAGCTGATACCTAATATTTTTTCTTCTTTTTGCTGCCCCTGTGAGAGCATAAAGGCGTATGCAAACAACCGCATGATATGCTTTCGAGCAATATTCCGTGCGCCATGCCACATTAAAAATGCGGTGTTGCAACCGCGCACTGCAAATAAATAAAAGAAAGATAAAAGCCATCTGAAATGCTCGAAAAGCAAGGAGTAAAGGAAGTCTGGCGCCATCTGCTTACAGCTTGTCAGGGGAGAAATTAAATTTTGTCCTCACATGGCAATCTCTGTTCGGGAGCTACGCTAACACTCATTTCTTCTAAGGTTTTAATAAATGCGAGCATGAAAATAAAAATAAAGTAGCAAGGGTGACAGGGGAAGAGACACGGCGAAGAAATTTAGTTTTCCGGGGCAGACATGCGGGTTCAGAATAGCGTGGGTAAGGTCTGTAGGCTGCGCTCTCGTATCTTGCTATAAGAGGCTTAGAAGTTGAAGCAAAGTTGGTTAAGCAAAGTCGTGAGAGTAAAACCGTTAACTTCGTGCAGTTTCTGTCAGACGCTCTTGCAGCTTTCTGCACCCTCTGGCGCGGTTGCACAAATTCTATCGTGGCGTAGATTGTCGTCTGAAAACATTCCTGTCAGACAGCTTAAATTTTATTAATTATATATAATAAAGGTTAACCCTACCTTAACCTTATCTTAACCTTTTTCAGGCGGGCTCAGTATTGCTCGTCTTCGTAATTGCAGACGAACATGGTGTACTCTGTGCTTTGTTTCCTTTCTTTCTTGCGCACACTACTCGCATACATGCTCGGTTTTCCACGTGTGCGCTTTCTTTCAAACTATCGTCTGCACACTCGCTTTTATGAGCATACACTCAACCACCTCAAGTCGATAAAAAAAAAGCGTTTTATTTTTCTCGCATTATTAAAGGAACAAAGAGAACAACTTCTTCCACTTTCGGCCTTGCTAATATTTGATTTTTCTCGCTTTCTATCCATCCGCTACCGTTCATTTCGCAGCAGAGCACGTATTTATTTCTGCGAAACTTGGAGTCCTAAATAGAATATTTGTGCCGAAGCTCGAATCAAACTCCTAATGATGTTTATGACATCGAGACAATTATAGACTCAATGACCGCTGGTAAAAATGGGTAACGGTGTAATTTAGCCTGCAAGATCTGCGTGAAAAAACGTCAAACCGAACTTTAATGCGTGGTCGTATTGCCCAAGCTAAGGTTGTATGAACACGTGATCATATGATCATATGACTATGACCATTGGGTATCTGACCGCGACCTTTGGTTTTTACCTTGAGCTTGTCCACTTATCAGAAGGGCTCTTCAGGAAACTAGCGTCTAGTTCGTGTCTCTGTAAGGTTATCTTCTGCCCTTGGCGGAGTACTGCGGGCTCTGCAATTTCCTTCCTGCTTTTCTATGAAGGTGAAGGAGCATGGTGCTCCAGCGTATTCAAATATCATACAGACAGCTTCTATGGCACATGGCAGGTCAGTCTCTAATTCGACTAGCAGGATAATTGCGCAACCATTCGCCCTGTTGCTGTGTGTTATACAAGGCAGCGCGCCAAATATGGGCTCTGCGGCACGGAGTGCACCTTCTGCTAGCCTGAACTGCCCGCGGCCGAATAATCTATAGCAAATTGTAGGCTCCAAGCCGAAACAATTAGGGACGCAGCGTTCGGCTTCTACGAACGGGAAGAAGTCATTATGCGCATTCCGAGTTCACGTGCTTGGAAAAAGATGGGGCACTACGGCCGATTGCGCGACATAGACGCATCTCCTCTTCCAGAAAGTGCCGGAATCCTCTGCCAACCAGTGCTTAACCCTTGCCCCTCTAAGCAATGCATTCCGTGTCCGATTTCAAGCCTTTAGATTAGCTTTTACTTATTGTAGTTTGCAGTACATGCTCTACCACACCAAACCTTTAAGAAACACGTTTAGTTGCGAAGCGTTTGAACTGTCTTTGCCTTTCTTTCAGCTTTCTTTCACTCTAAGCATCCTTCTCAGAAAGTCCTTTAGCGACTAACGTCATTTCTCAAAAGTTTTTCGTTACACAACTCGCAAGTAATGAGGCCAAAGGGTTTGCTAGTGAGCTATGTAATGGGACATTTGAAGCATGTGTGCAAGTATCAAGTTTCGGAGGGATGAGGAAAGAAGGTCATCCCACTTTCAAGAAATCTGGGACTCCGGCCATGCATAACGAATCCAACAGCATAGCGCTGGAGAAAGTTCTTCGGCCCCTAAAGATTTGACAAACGGATTGCAACACCTACTTTCGCAGATGGGGTCGGCGTTTTCCTGTGCTCAATTATCGGAGCGCCATATCTCTTCTCCCAATTTTCTTTAGTTTGCTTTGCGTGGTTGACACTTTTCTGAATGTTCTATGTGTTCCCAATTTCATGTCACTCTTGGCAAATGGGCTGATGTTAGGGAATGCCCCATTTGGCCGGTCAGTGTTTTCTGGTTTCTCTAAATAAACGGATCCCCATCGACGTTTCTGTGCGCATGTACAGTCCCATTTCATTCGCAATCACAACTTTAATTTTGGCAAACACATCTTCTTATTTGATTATGGTCACTCACACTAAGAAACAAACCAAAAAAATAAATGCCGAAAACAATCGCTACAGGAGTGATTTTCGCTTCCTATCGCAGTTCCATGAAGTCACAGAATAAACCAGCGTCTCGACAGATTCGAATAAAAATTGTGCAGCGCGGAGAACTAGTAACAAATCAAAGCTCCCGGCGAGAGCGAAAACACGAACATGGCCGGCAGCTTCGAAGTTCCTTTATTCCAAAAGCAACGTTCTCCCCTGGTTTTGTGCGTCCTCGAGACATCCCTTCATATACGTCGCGTGGTGCCGCTGTTTGGGTGACCCTCTCTGATGTTTTCCTCCCGGGTCATCCTTCGCAGCTTGGTGTTTCGATGTGCGCTCGCATGAAGATATGCATTGCAGATGCGCATATGTACGTGTGGACGTCGGCGCCGGTTTCCCTTAACGTCCGTTTGTTGTGTTTACTTCCTGGAAGCATGCCCGGCAGTCTTCCTTTTCTCCCTATTCAGTACAGGAGATGGTCTCGCTTCCCCTCCACTGAAGAACCTCATTGTGCTGGGCTCGCACTCTTGTCCTTTTCTATTCGTGTATGACCTTTTTCTCGGCAAGTGCAAGAGAGAAATGTTTTCGTCCAGTGTTTGTACGAGCGAAGAGGGAGCTCTGTGGTCGGGATCGCGAGTGTTTTCATCTCCTAGATGCTTTTGTTGTTGTTGCTGCTGTTGTTGTTGCCTCTGAAGAGATGGCATATACCCATGGTGGGGGATTGGACAGAGTTTTTTTATTAATTACTTTTGTTTCCTTTCTTAATCCAGTAACATACAAGTTTGCCCTTTCTCTGGACAGGTCTGCAATATGTTATATTTCAGTCTTGAAAGTCGTGCCGCAACCCATTTCAGTTGAGGTTGTCGTCAGGAAATCTTGAGAAGAGTTAGTTCTTGGGTTATTTGGTACTGAAGATTTAGGTTCAGAGTTTTCCAACGCAACAGCACACGGTCAGAGATGGGAAGAAGAGAATCGAAAAGAAAGATGAACACAGCGCTGTCTAACCACTGTTTATTTAGCGACGTGCAGGTGCCCACAAAAGTTTTCGGGACGTCGAAATCACAAAATGTTTCAATTTTCTCGTTTCGTAGAGGAACAGCCAGGTATTAAGAAGTGTGTCGTACTATTCGCGAAGGAAAGAACGCAATCCATCCGTAAGTCTGTTTATGCGTGCTGAAACTGCTTCGAAATTATTTTATTGTAATTTTCTTGTTCCGAAAACTTTTTTGGGAAACTGTACACGCAGCTTAAATACCCTCAGAGAAGCGCACTCAGACACCGTACAAGGGGAAAAAAACGCACCCCATCTTTATCATGGTTTTCGCTCAAATAGACTAGCATCCATGTGCTGATCACGAGGACATGCTTGCCGCGAAGACTTCCGTTACAGTTTTAGTTTGGCTACCAGAACGCTTAACCGTATCTTACATGTTGCGCAAAAACATACCGAACTTCTATGCGGTAAACTTAGCTTAAGGCGAGGATGGGAAGGTGGGTGATTTAGGGGAGGTAGTATTTTCATCATGGGTTTTTCACTTTTAGTGTTTTCTTCCTCTCTCTTTCCAGCTATTTCATACTTTCATTTCTGAGACAAGGCCTGTTTGCCTCTGTCCTTTCCTGTCGTCTTCTTGAGCTCTGTCTTAGCCTATGAGCCAATACATGGTTAGTGAGCCCGTGGAATCAGTACAAGGTTTCGCTTGCTTTGAGGGGAGATATGATAAACGCTCTTGTTGATGCTTATGACTCAAATTTCGAGCGCACAGTAGCCAAGTCTCGTGGCATTCTGGGAACACGTCGCGTTCGCTACTCACGACGTGCTTCAGGTTTCACTGAAACAGGTTTCCACACGGACGTGATCGTCATGCCATGTGACCCGTACACGCACATGTCCAGATGGCCGCCGAGAAGTCATATGAACAGGCTGGTGCGGTAGCTAGAGCGAGGAGTCTGCTGCCAACCCGCTTCGCCAAACTTCACCGCCTCCCTTCTTTTTGTGGGCGTGCTGCGGGATAGGGACAAGACAGCTCGGTTCGAGTTTCAAAAAATGCGCGGTGCGTTGACGCAAAGGGCGAAGTTTGAGACCGAGTGCGCAATTTTCAGAAATTTAACGTGCATGTCTTGTCTTTGACCCCTTTTTCATTTTCCTTTTTTTTTTCACATGTATTCCAGCGTTCATGGCGCAATATACTGAAAGCATTTGCGGTCCAATGTTACTGCCTCGCTTTCCCTCGTGTGGCGTGGCTCTGGCGCAATGCAAAGAGCGGCTTCTGTTGCTTGATGTATGCAGCAGTTCAGATGCAGCATGCTTTGCAACAGGACCTCTTTTGCAATACTTTGGGCAGAGAAAAATAAAGAAAACAGAACTCTTTTGCGACGCATGTAATCTCGGCTGTGGTAGTATCATGTTACACGTCCAGAAGCTGAACGCGGTGTCTTGTTTCAATGTGTGCGCAATTTTTTTTTGTTTATTACAGTACCAGCCGTGACGAGAAAATTAGTGCCAATGATTGCTTTGTGGCAACATGAAAACGAAAAATATCCTCACGTTGCATGCATGCGTGACGCTAATCAACTGAAGTATGCACGGATGGCAGGACCAACGGCATTTCGCTGCGGTTGACGACAGCCTCTAGGTCGGCGCATAAAGGGATTCTTCTGATCAAGGAAAAAAAAACCGCTAAGCGGACCTTTTATGTCATTTCGGTATTTGTTTTACAAGTGGCTCTGATCTTAACTCTTCGAGCTTTCTACAAAACCTGTCGTGTAGATGAAGAAAATGGTTGTAGTTTTACTTCACAGAAACTTCTATCATTCTATCGAATACTAATTATGATCTCTATCGAGGTAGGCAGAGTGTCGTTATCCCTATCCTTTCAATTGTGGCATGCATATGGTAGCTGTTCTTGAAAATTACGCCAGTTTTTAATGGATGTGTTGAAATACTTCGCCCTAGTCGTTTCTCCAGCGCTAAAGATAAATGTAAAGCCTACTTTGCTAAAACAAAAAAAAATGATTTTATTTGCAAACAAACAGCGTTCCAGTTATGTGCAATGCACTTCATTTCATGCAATGCCATACGGTCTCCTAAAAACTGGTCATGCCTTGTTTATTAATAGGAGATAACAGTGATATACCCATATTTTACTTTGGTTCAGAGGGAACAAAATCTTAAAGCAAGACAAGGTTTGTTTTGTACACCTCTGGATGCGAGAAAGCTTGAACTGCGACTTTAAAGTCGATGTCACCAAGGCATTATCTCGCTCAACGTTGCTGAGTGCAGATTGGTTTCTTAATTAAAGGATGAAATAACACGCACTTTAAAGGAAGAGCCGGAAGAATTCTTTGCTACATATAGGAAGTAATGGAACCCAGTGAACGCCCTTCCTTCCTTCAGTGGATGATCAAATGTTCAGGGGAATCCCCCAATGTGGAGTAGATTTGTAATAAGGGAGTAATTACTCATTGATATACGAGGGGGTACCCAAAAGAAACCGGACTTATTTTTGTTTGAACTTATTGGTTCACATTTTCAGCACAGACCTTTAATATCCTTCAAAGTACTCTCCACTTACAATAATACATTTGTCGAATCTTTCATTCCATTTTTCATTCCATTTTTTAAATTCATCTTTTGTGATGCTTGACAGTCCCTCCGTCGTCTTTTTCTTCACCTCAGCAACATCAGCGAAACGCTTTCCATTCACCTGTATTTTCATTTTACGAAACAAAGAAAGTAGCACGTGGCAAGGTAGGGTGAGTATTAGGGTTGAGAAACAGAGGTCATGCCATTTTTGGTCCGAATTTGTCGTAGAGACAGCGCTGTGTGAGCAGGGGCATATCCATGGTGGAAAAACCAGTCACCCGTCCGCCACAAATCAGGCCGCTTCCACCGAACACTGTTGCCCAATCTTTTCAAAACATCCAAGCAGAAAGCCTGGTTAACTGTCTGACCCTGCCGAACAAATTCTGAATGGACGATTCCTCTCACTTCGAAAAAACAAATCAGCATTGTTTCGAGGTTTGGTTTCACCTGACGAGCTTTCTTGAGGCGAGATGAATTTGAAGTTTTCCATTGGCATGACTGTTGCTTTGTTCAGGATTTAATTCAGGAACACTTGAGTTGTCCCCATAGCATCGTCCTTGAACGTCTTTCTGAATATTTCAAGAGTTTCCGTTCCACTGTTTTCGAGAAAAAATCTGAATTTCACCGGCGCATGCTGTTCAAGAACATCAGCCATTGCAAAACCGACACTCACACAAAACAGTCGTCACTCTAAAACTCTGCCTAAACTAGTCTGACCTCCTTCAGCGACGGCACTCGGCTTACTGACTCTGAAATGTTCGTTCTACGCGCTCCTAGCGGCAAAACGCGGTACCACAGAAGCTGTGCCGATTCAAAAAATTAGTCCGGTTTCTTTTGGGTACCCCCTCGTATATATATATGTGTAAACGGTCGCTTGTGCAATCTGCCTGAAACAATTGATCATTGTTTTATAGACTGCAAAGACGCAATTTTGTTTTGGGATGTGTTGCAGAGAACGCTACAGAAAGATTTTCTCCTAAATGCCTACAGTGTGCGCTATCTTGTTGTTTCCCAACCTGACTCGAACCCCTGTGATATGACTCTTCTGATTGGACTTCATAGCCTTTAGAAAACGCGCATGCAAGACCGCAACGTTGAACCTGTTGTTTCGCCCAGAACTCATTTTAGCCGAATGTTGCTGCAGGTAACACACTTTTACAAAGAACTCGACTTTTTACCGCATTGCTTTCTTCTTCTGATGCGCTGTATATCCTTACCGGCCTTTTACTTATATGTTTACTATTATGTTCGTGCCTTGTAGCGCCTACCTAGGGGCTCTGTAAATAGTTGTTTTTGTGTGTGTGTATACACATACACTTATGTATATATCCTTTCTGTACAAAACCACGTAAATAAATACCGTGAAAGAAAAAAAAGTCCCGGTTAGCTCAAATGGTACAGCGACTGCTCTGGTGAAGCGGGGGTCTCGGGTTCGAACCCCAGACCAGGACGAATTTTTCTTTAACTACGCATCTTCTGAGAAAGCTGTTAGCTTTCTTTTGTAGCCTTTGTAGGCTGCGCTCGGGTGGACGTCAAGGAGTAATTACTCCCTTCAGTGGATATCGACCAATGCAAACATATCACAAGAAAGACACATAAGGACAATAAAAAATCAGCAGTGCTTTTTTTCTGGATGCCCTAATGCTGTTTAATTTTTTATTATCTCAGTGTTATCTTTCTGAAGAAAAGCCTTGTGTAAGGGGATGACAAACCTCGCGTTTCGCATCACCGTTATTTCATGCACTGATACGATGAGTCACTCTGCTGAAGGCTTCATCCACATTTCTCATAACGTTTTTATTGTTCAAAAGGGCCGGATGGTGATCGCCCACAAGATATAACAAGGTGGCAGTGAAGCCTGTGCTCACCAACTTATTATATCAGACTGAATTGCACAAGCCAATACTCACTCTTTCTTGAGTTTTATTAATCAGAAAAAAGAAAACCTATTAAACTTTTCTAAACTACCTTTCTTAAAAATATCCGGCATTTCAAAGGCATAATGTTCATAACAGACGCAGTTCTTACCAGGCAGAAAACTAGAAAAATATTACATCGGTTAAGTTCTTGCTTAACACGAGCAATTCAGCGAAAAGCTATTCACGAGGCAGCCCCTCCTCTGTCTCAACCCACGTCATCCTCGGCAGCAGGTTCTAGACATTTTCTCTTTGAAACCGACTGACAGCGTCATCGGCAAATCGACCGTAAATGGTCCCGTAGCAGCCACAGAGCAACGTGCTGTGGCGTCTCCTGCTCGCCGATGCTGCCCTTTCCTCCTGAAATAGCCCTTCCGGACGTGCTGGGCATTGGAAGGAAGGGAATTGTAGCGAAACGATGCAATGAAAACATGCAAGCAAGCATGAGTAAAGACAGTAAAAGAGGGGGGGGGGGGGGGGGGGGGGAGTGCTTTCGAAATGCGGACACGATGACTGGCTGGCCTCGCCGATGCCATGATTACTGCTAATTTATGGCGACAGTCGTTGTCGGTTGCTGTGGCGTCCGTCTCCTCTCGTTCAGCCTTTGGCTTTCCCGAAAAGGCAGAGTAGCAGCTCAAAACATCCAGTGGCAGCTCGTTTCCAGTCCGATCACACGTCCACGTTGTCTGGCGGGACCTGAAGAGCGAAAATGAGTGTGTTTGTGTGCCACAGTGCAGCAAACAGTGCAGGCTGAGTGGACGAACATTCCGCTTCCCGAAAGCCCAAACACACTGAATTAGCGCTGGCTCGAACAAGTGAAAGGAAATGGCGGGATGGCATGCTGGTTTTGATGTTTGTGAGTACCATATCGACTTCGCTTCGGCATGTCATGCGTAGTCGTAAAATAGGTGCGATTTCGTACGCTCGGTCCATTTGTAGACTAGCCTCCTAATTACACACGCCCATTGGCGCAGTGAGTAACGTAGGCGTTTTGCTGCAGCTTGCAATGAGCTTCCATTAAAAATTACAGGCCGTTCCACCGCTCTTTTAACACTGTAGTTTGCATTCACAGCGCTACTGCATCTCACGAGGGTACTAAGTACTATTTTATGTACCAGAGTGAGGGCCGATTAAATAACTAGCATTCGCTTGTGCTGGTTTCTCAGACGCACTCGCTCGCTACTGAGTTATCCTATTTGAATCGGTTTTAGGCGCAAAAAACAGACAGACACATAGGTAGGTAACAGGACGAAGCACCAACTTCCAAGTTGGCGTTCCAAGAGTTGGAAGTTGGCGCTTCGTCCTGTTACCTACCTATGTGTCTGTCTGTTTTTTGCGCCTAAAACCTATTCAAATATGAACCAAAACCAACTAGCCCAGCAGCAAGTGCTCTTAGATTAAGTGATCCTAGTTGAGTAAAGAAATACTTGATGCAAATAAATCAGCGGTCTTATAGCAGTTGCTTTGATCATCTGTGCCTAATGTCAAACTAATGCAATCCGGCAAGATTAAAGGACTATGGTCACCCCATGTTAGTTGCATGTTTTTTTTTCCTCCCTCATGGTGCATAAGACATTAGAATTCCTAGATTCCCATGTAGTATTCACCTACGGCTGCTTATTTATAATCGAATTTATTCTCTTATATTGTTTCATTTCGGTTTCATCAACCGAATGATGCTTGTCACGTGTAGCAAGAGTTTAGGCCACGTAACACACGAAAAAGAAACGGCAACAAAACCACTGATTCGTCGTTTGTTGTTATTCCATCTCTTTAGGCAGGCTAATTTACGCTTTGTGGTGAATTAAACCTGCCTATAAATATTTGTATTCCAGCTCTTATACACCTCACGGACCTAAACACTTCTTACACGTCACGCTGTCCCGCTCAGCATAAACTGAGCGGAGGTGCAGCGAGCAAACTGTTCCGCCAGTACGGCTAAGCGGAGATGGTTTGGTCGTGTAGCGTCATCTGGCGGTGGAAAATAAAACCACTGTGACAAAGAAATTCGAAATTTAGGTCTTTCTGGTTCGTATGTCCAGATTGTTTCTTTACTGGTGCTTTAGTGAAGTTAACTGAACATGATTACTTAAAAAACACTGAAAAGTGCAGTTTAAAAATGGAAAGCCCGGCTTGCTTTTGGAGTTATAGGACCAATCCAGACGTTAAAACAAACATGCCGCATTGATTTTTTTTTTTATTTTCGTAAATGGCTTGGGCCGCTGCGTCAGGAGACTGGCCAGGAATGTAAGTACAAATTTCACTTCACCTCAAAGTGACGCATCTTTACGTCGCAGGTTTTTTCAAACTGATTTGGTGTCAGTTATCTTCCACGCAATAAGTTACATGCAACCAAACCTCACGACGAAAGCCGCACTCTTCAAGAAAGAAAGGAAAATTATTTATCTACTCCTCTACAGTTACACCGCGTTCGCACGGTCATTTCGAAGGCTCTTTAACCAATAGTCTATTGAATCAAAGGCCGATTGAGCGCTTCAACACGGACGGCTCCAACGGTTATCGAGTCTAGTGTGTCGAGTCAACGGTGCAGTACGGAACTCCATCGAAATTTCGACGGCCTTCAAGCGCCCGCCTCGTGCACTCTCGGACGCGAAGCACTCGCAGCAACGGTCTGGGGTACAAAATCGAAGCAGTGTCATAAATGAAAAATACAGAGCTCCAGAAAATATAGGTACCTTTTGCAGAAAAAAGACAGCCCATGCAATATAACACTGCTGCATGTGTAATAACATAATAACCGACTTCCTCAAAGTGCGTGAATTTTACTACCGCTTTTCTGAGGCAAAGAAGTTCACTGAAATAGTCTAATTTTCCTCTAAGGAATAAAAATTCTGTTTTTAACCGTTTCAGGTTAAACTTGTTGGTTGATTTCTAGCACTGTGGTGCCACAAAACATTGGTGTGAGATGGTGGAATATATCAACGGCGATCGAGTTTGCCGTGTAGCAGCGGCACAACTCAATTGAGCTCGAGGACTCAGTAGCCTTTAAAAGTGTCATAGGCGTGTGACAGGGGCATTATGTGGGCAGCCGGTTGGCACTGCCTGATGTCTCCTAGCAAAAGTCAAAGTGTCCAAGCCTTCGTGCACCACAAAGTTATGCGCGCGGGCTGACCGCTACATAGGGTAACGGCATAGACCACACAGGGATGAGCACACCGCATCCAAAATGATTCACCAGATGGGCGCTGCCTTCCGCCGGGAACTACGGAGCCCACCGTGCACCCCATCACTGTGCCTGTACTGTCTCCCTATGGAGTACCAACTCGAGGGCTACGAGGACCTGGGTGTTCATTGCGATAAGCCGCAACCCTCCTTCCCATCCTCCTCAGAGCAACTTTTTTAGAAGAAGGCACTTAAATACTTTCTGACGGATAATGCAGTGGTGACCACCAACTTGAGTACACTACCTACAGTTTACCCTTGCTACATCAAACGCCCTAAGGGAAAGCGACGTATTGAGCGCATAACGTCGTTTGCCGACTCGAATACAAGCAGTCATTTTTATTTTTTTAAGGTGAATGTTGCCATAGTTATACGGTCGCAGCAGAACGAATGGAGTGCGACGTGGCTTTCAGCTGATAATAGGAAGAAAATAAAGAACAAAAAAAAGCTCGACGTCGTCAACAGCCGCGAAAATCCTCTGCGCAGCATTCGATGCGTTGCAAACACACCCAGGACAGAGGGGGGTCCATTTCGCGGCTGCAGCCGAACGATAAGGCTCTCTCTCTCTTGCGGGCGAGACGTGAATGCTACGCCGATCTCTTGAGGCGAGACTAGGAAGCAGACGTGCCGATGGGCAGCGAGCTTTCTGCATTTGCACCTAACCGTGTTCGACGTGTTTGGGCATGCGGCTCGCAACCCACTGCAGTGTTCTTTCATGAAAGCCGCAGTACTTTCTCTCTCGGCAGAAAATTGACAACCGTGAAAAGGAACAAACATAAAGGGTACGTGGTGACGAGCTAAAGAAAGTGAGAAAGATCATTTGACCGTCGAGAGGTAGTAATTGTATCAAATAGCACATATTCACTTTGTGCGAGCCGGTTTGGGCCACAATGGGGACGACAAAAAGCGGCCTGGTCGGGTTCAAATTCAACCTACAGGTCCGCGCGTGGCTTCGGTTAACTTTGTTTATTGTCATGATAAACATATTAGAAGCGTAGCCAGTTACAGTTGTTTCGATACTTTTCTCCGCTTGTAATACTCACAGCGGTTGGCTTGGTCCTATCGGTGTTCATGTTACAATGCTGTGAGTTACCGAGACATAGCAGGAAGCGATAATTGTCTGGAGACACCTAGAAAAAATCTGTGCCAGTAATAGGCCGAACTTATTGAACATTCTATGAATAAGGGATTCGGTATTAATAGAATTAGTCTTATATTTTATGCACTTTTTCATCCTACGGAATGGTACAATCTATTACAATCGGCAGAAGAGACCTGGCGACAACCACAACCCTCTGCAATAAGAGACATAACATAGGAATTTTCTTTCTGTGGCAGGATTGAGAGACCAAAGAGGTGAAAGTAAAATTCTGTTCTTCTTTTATCGAGCAGTTAACTCATGTAACCTGGACAATGCGAAATTCTTGGGGAACAGTTGGTGAACCGTGGAATGAGTTCTAGGACGCGGGATAAGGAGAATGTACGATGACACTGATCGACGAAACTTGAAAAGGGCGGAGATAAGGATGGGATTATTTCATTTATTTTCATTTATTGTACCCCTCAGGGACAGAGGCATTACAGAGGGGGAGTGGCAAAACACAAGAATAAGGTTAGAAAATACAGAAACGAGACAAATTTAAAAAACACCTGAGTATACAATGCCAGCTATAGCTTCGCGGAACATGTCATAATTATTGATGTCGGCAATACCTATGGGAAGGTGATTCCAGTCACGCGAGGTACGCAGCAAAAATGACTGGGAAAAATATTTGGTATTAGAAGAAACTAAACCGACTTTATGACAGGTATCTGAATGCCTACTTGTTTTCTGTTTTGAGAAACGTACACTAGATCTATAGATCAATCAGATCTGGGCGAAAAGGGCGGAAATAATTTCGCGCTCGCGCTAGTGAAAGCGACGAAGTGAAAGTCGGCCCCCGTTTGTTTAAACGTCTGCTAAAGCCAATTTTGTCATTTCCCGCCAACTTTCGTCTCTTTATGAACTCGTGTGCGCAATATGCGTCGATGGTGTTAACTTTTATTTATTTTTTTTCTCTGATGTAAGAGAGGGGTTCCCAACTCTTTGTTTACAAAGAACATTTTTATGCAAATAATTTCGTCTTACGAAAACAACGCTTCCGGGAGTGGCCTTCGCTCACCAAAAAAGCGAGTTGTTATGGAAATGTTTTTTTATATTTATGTTTTTGCTACCACTGCACTGAAAATACTTTCTTTGTCTTTTCTTGCTTTATTTTAAACCTCGCACATCTCGCGCTTGCTTCTCGCAGCGACAATAAAGCGGCCGCGAAGCCAGACTACCTTACGAGCAGCCACGGCAAAATTGAATGCCGCCGACGCTCCTCACGCGTGCCAGAGTGCTTCTTCTACACAGCGCTATCATTTCTTCTTTTCGTCTTTCGTTCTCAGGTGCCTCATACGCGTTGTATCGGCCCCTTGCTTTTCATCCGGTCTTGAGTAGTTCACGCACGCGGCCGCAACTTCGGTGAGATGAAATCTTGCGCGCTCCATAAGCAGCAGTGGCAAGCTCTGCAGTGACGTATTTCTCTTTTTCTTTATGTAATGTTTCCCTCTTAACCTCCTTTCTTCTTCTGCGCTTGCCATCGCTTTTTTTGTTTCCTTCTGCGAAAGAGGTGTTTTTAACCGAAACCTGGAAGTGGTAAATTTTAAAGAAGGCGTTTTTCAGGTTTTTAAGAATGTGAAAGGTTGCGATACGCCTCCCTTCGGCCAAGAAAAATGCCAAGAAACTCAGTCCCTCCTTTGTGTTTCGTAAGTAGTCATAAGCTTTCGGGATGGCCACTACGCTAGTCAATGAAGTTTGCCGTTTTTTTTTCACTTTTTGTAAATATTGTCACGTAGTGGTGACTGCAGTACGGCGAACAGGGAAACAGCGAGAACGTCTTCGAAACGAAACTCTTTATTCGGGCTGACTTGCGCCCGCAAAGAACTTAATCACTCGGCGGCGGCGTAGCAACAAGCGTGCTCGGCGGTCGTCGAACAGAATGCCCGCCGCTGTCCGCCGTGCTCTTTTTAAAGCTGATAGCGAACCTTCGAGATAAAGCTTTAGAAGTTACTAGAACATTCTGGCGCAAACTAGAATCGGGTCCGTCCGGATGCGATCAATCGAGATAATTCTAGGCGCGTCTTGCGTCACAAACGAAGCGATAAAGCGGCGTGCCGGCAGCCTTGAAGCATGAACAAATAGACACAACAAACAAACGCTACAAAGATTCGCGGCAATATGGTGCACCTTTCTTACACCCAAAAGGTGAGAATTCACAGTTGTGGCTGCAGGATTATTGGAAATTTGAATTTTTCGACAAATTTTCTTAGGGAAGCGGGGCCTCCGCTGAAGCACAGTTTTACAAAAGCCTTTTGGGTTCCGTAATAGTGATAAGCTTTGGGAATGGTTACTACGCTATCCAATAACTTTTGCCGTTTCTTTCTGCTTTTTGTAAATATGCTCCGCTTTCTGACTCCCAAAAGGTGAGAATTCACATCCAGTTGTGGCCGCAGGATTATTGAAACTGAATTTTTCGACAAACTTTCTCAGGGAAGCGGGACCAACAGCAGAGCTCGCTCACTATCCCAAAATGTTTCGCGACTGCGATAAGCATCTTTTTCAAACGAACACAACTGCCGTTACTTTTATTTCAAGCGTAGGTAATATTCATTCAATTCTTAAAAATAGAAACGCTGGCTGATTTTAATTTATGTGAGCTTTAATTTGCTGCAAATTCGTTGATTGCAAATGAAAAAGAGGCCTAAAATTTGGTTTGTTTTCTCAGGAAAACGAAGTGTGCTACCTGATTTGCAACAGGATGATTAATGAACATGTTAGTTACCAAATCCAGGCATTCCGTACCATTCAACACCTACGCAGCAAGTTTACTGTCGAAAATTAGTCTTGTCGTGTACGTCAATTGGGTTAATTGACGAGGTTAATTGGAGAGACATGGGAGAGGTCTTTGCCCTACAGTGGGTGTAGTCAGGCTGATGGTGATGATGATGATGATGATGATGATAAGTTTTCACGCCCGACGCAGAATAAAGGACAGACATGAAATCTCCGCACTTGTATGATAGCTACCGAAGAGTTTCCGACATATTACCCTGGACTGTCATTCTTTACAAAGCACCTGCGCTTAACAACTAGCATTCATACATGTAGCCTCTTCCCGTAGATCGACGACTGCCAAGTCTGCCGAAGCGGCCTGCTACGTGGCAGTTTATCCTAGCAGCTATTCGTTCTTTTATACCTTACTCAATGAGTAACATGAAAGACAAAACAGGCAGCTTAATGAGTTTCCTGGCCCGGGTGCTGACGACAGCTATAAGAAACATGACCGCTTGTTAAGTTTCTGTTACGCCACTGTGTTTGGAGCAAGATGTCGTAACTGTCATAATCATTGCAAGGGTAACAAAAATGTATAAGAAATTGGACAATATCTAGCTCCACAATATAAAGTAGAGCCTTTTCTAAACTCTGATCTACAAGAATATACAATAGGTCCTGTGTTGCTAAGCTGTCATTCATTAACACTATAATCCAGCACAACACAAAACTGCACCACAGGAGTCTTAACTGACCCCCTGGTCAACTTGGCACAACTAGTAAGAAGTTGCTCAGTTGTTTCCTAATCCGCGCATTTCCACGCACGATGCCGCCAGCCCTGTATGCTTCAGTAACAGCTGTTCAAGCTTCCCCATAGCCGCAGTCACTGCCAATGCAAGTGGCAACTTGTTTTCTTTACGTGATCAGAAGTAGTACGTCTCCTTGTAAGGCTATTTCCGCCCGTTTAGAGCAACCAACTTCGCTGTTTACGACATCTGCAGATAGCAGCTGATCGGAAACATTAATCTCAGTTATCCTCTTTGGCTGTGCTGCAACACCAGCTGTGTGTGCTGTTCCCAGTGAGGGTAGGATTACCGCCCGGCGTCAGGCAACATCCTGCAGAGCTGCGGTCATCAATCATTCGCACGTAGAGCAAAAGAAGGGTTGCTTCACATGGTGGTGCACGCCCCCTTTCTAAGATGGTAGAAAAGCCCACTATAGCATATCGCGTAATGTATGGCTATTCCTGCTTTTTTTTTCTACGTTTTTATTTTTTTTCGTCTGGTCTATCATTCAAGGGCAGGCAGGCCTATTTCGTTAGTTGCAGTGGGGGATGGTACTTTGCTCTCGTTTTATTTTACACCTTTCAATCTGTTGAAACATCACCAACGAAAAGGTGTTAATATTAAATATAAACAAGCACGATTGGATTTGCCAACAAATGGTGGCAATGCAAATTTTTTTCTTTATTCCCTCCTAGCTGTCAAAAAAAAAATATGGAGATAATGGTCCTGCATCCCGCAGAATAACGCAACTAGTTTTAAACGAACAAAAAGCCTTTTGTGGGATTTTGTTTTCTTAAAATGGCGGGCCTCATGCTGAGATGATATCTTACGTCTTTTTGTGAGATTTTTTTCTTTTATTTTGGCCGATCGCGTCCGCATGCATAGGCTACTTTTTACTCAGTTACGTTTTCGTTCTTGGAGTCTTGATATCTGTAATAAAAAGTGTTTATCGATCTATAAGCCTGATACGCTCTGTATGAACCGAAGTTTCTTTCATATCAATGTATTCAGATGCGTGAAGACGCCAAAACAGTTTGCACAAGTACTGCTCTTCTAAACTGGAAGCTAATTTCGCTCCGGGCTTAGCCAGACGACAGAAGGAATGCAGCGCTCGCTCATAATTCAGAACAACGCAAGGGCTCCTCTTGCAGTCTCCTCGTTGTTTCTTTCAGAGAGCTAAGATATTGCTTTCTGCAGCCAAGAGCGTTAAACGCCGACAGCCTTGGAGGCTTCACATGCAACAAGAGGAGTTTCTTAGGCAAGGCTCCCTGAAACCTTAGTCTCCGCAGACCAGATTAAACTAGGCCTGAAGCGGAATGTGTGCAGATGACGAACGATTCAGTTAAGTTCCTTGGCGCGCTCTGTGCATTTGTTGGTACTCTGCGCGCAGCGCCGATTATGCTGTTGAAGAAAAGTCGCCCGGAAATAGGAAGCCTTGTGTATCAGATTGCAGTTTATCAGCTCGGAAGCAAAGATACTTTCCCCTTTCCTCCTCCCAATCCCTTTCCCTCCTTTCGTTCCGTGGTCTTGATAAAGGTCCGAAATAAACCGCCGAGGGCACATTTCGTGGGTCGGCGTAGCACCTTGCTGCAATCAGAGCCTGTGTCTTTTTAACGTATGGTACACCTTGGAGTTGAACAAGACGGCTGCCGTTTGCGAGACAAGGAGGGATGAGGTTTTTCAATAAATAGTCACGGGTAAAAGGCTTTCCATTAAGTGAGACATACTGTGTTCATTTTAGAATGGTATTACGATATCTGATGTAACGGTCTGTCACGTCAGGTTCCATATGTATCGGCAGCGCGAACACAAAACAGGAAGGAGGAAAAGATAGTACAGAGAGATGAGTACAGAGCGCTGAGTACTCAGCGCTCTGTACTATATTCTCCTCCTCCCTGTTTTGTGTTCGCGCTGCCGATACATATAGATCACAACCAACTAGCCCGACAGATGGTGTTGTAATGGAAGAGAGTTGGGCTAGTTGGTGTGAATTCGTTAGTGACTGTGACATTGCAACTAGCGTGGAAAGCACAAGGACAGCGACAAAAGGAACCGACGGGACAGCACGCTAGACACTAGGGGCACTAGCGTGCTGTCCCGAGGGTTCCTTTTGTCGCTGTCCTTGTGTTTTCCACGCTAGTTGCAATGTCGCAGTCACTAATGGTGTTGTCACGTCAGGGCCAGCGATACAATAAGATTCTCTCTCTCTCTATGATGATTCAGCTACAATGACGTCAGCGATTAAATTAATGCTATGTCAGGTGCAATGCTCACGGCTTCGTGTGCAAAGCTGAGACAGAAAGGGAGCTATTACGGCTCTACGAAAGCGTCATTACACCAATCGTCACTTCGTGTTGCCCGATGCGATTTGGAGATTAGCATAGCGTTTAACGTCTCACACCACACGAAACATGAGGAAACTGCATCTTCTTGCCGCTTCAGAAACACTAACGGATGCAAACGCTAACGAACGTAAGCTTTAACGCGAGTGCACCAGTAATCGTTTACTGCACTGCACAAGGGAGAGCTAAGCACTGAGCGGGGAGTAAGCGAAAGCGAACGCACAGAACTAAACGTTGCGTTGAAATAAACACTGAAGTGACCTAAGCATTGCACTGTGATGTATAAGACTCAGAGGACGACGAGAAATTTTAGGTTCTGTTCCGGACCCGGGTCTAACCGCTGGCATTGAAAAATCTAAGTAAATAAATTGTGGGGACACTTGAGTTACCTTAGGAGTGGATTGCGACAACAGTAGAAACAACGTTGCTGCTAAATATTTTTGTGTCTGTGCCGGTTCTTTCACTATATACACAATTTGGTAAGTGTCGTTGTATATTTATTTATATATACATAATCATGCGCTCAGTATATTTTCGTCCAATCCCTCTTTATATGTGTCTCTTCAGTGTCTTTATTCATATTTGTTGCCCAGATGGTATCGACTGCTCCCACTCAACCGGTTCCGACCTGGCTGCCTCGCCCTTTTACGGTGGCGCAGAAAAGGTTGAGACCATTTATGTGGTCACGTGAGTGACAAGGCATCACCCTTTCAACCAATCAGCAACGTTTATGACTAACTAGTTGAAATCGCATAATGTGACTAATGCAGTACATTAAAAACTTGCTGATTGTCTAATTACCATAAGCTGTAACTGTGCGATAGCATAAGAACGTCGTTGTGAGTGGCCTGCCCGGCTTAGCCACCTGCTTCGGTAGTCAGGAGGCTGATCGCATCTGGCTTTTCGGCGTAGTAATCTTGGCAGGTTGTTCTTGCCACCTGCCAAGTGGCGAAATGTAACACCACCACTGGGTACGGGGCCAAGAAGGTTCTGTAGCGAGAGCTACACTGCGCCAGCCGCTTCGCCCTTTCAGCATGGTCGCACTTTCGCCGTGGTTGCACCTCGGCCACCGTGACCTCGGCCATGGTCGCACCGACCTTGAGCCGTTGCCTAGCAACCGCTGCACCTGGCGGGCGTCGCCGCTCGGCGCGCCATCTGGCATGATGTCACTCCGCCGTTGCGCTCGTCGTGGAGCAGACGCCGCTCTCCTCGCCAGTTGTGCGCATGCGTAGTAGAGTAAGAGGGGGTGTCGCAGTGTGTGTATGTATATTACAGTTCGGCGTAGCGGGAGGCGAGCCGTTATGGAGAGCGATGAGTCGGCTATGGTGAAAGAAGCCACACTTCGGCATCGGAACGAAACAAGGAGGAGACAGCGTGCCGAAGAGACCGAAGATGAGCGTGTCAAATGTCTCGATAAGCCATGCCAGTCATTGTCAACCCAGCTGCTATGGTGGCACAGTCAACGCAGACAAAAAGCTGCAAAATAAGTGACCAGTCAAAGGCGCCCACTTTAGCCGTGGCGGCTGCGCAGGACGATTTCGCAGTCTTCGGAGCTTCTAGTTTTACAGAAATGTATGCGAAAGTGTGCCGCGAGCAACGCTGCTGTTGTGACCTCGTCACTTCGTTCCAGCGCAAAGAAATGTTCATTGCGAAGTTTTACCCAGGCAAAGTTAAGAATTAGACAGGGTGTACACAGAAACCAATACTCCGTCGACCACGCGTATATCGAATCACGCGTGAGCTGCAGAGGTGTCATTACGTCGCATGTGCAGCTTCCAGAGGCTGCCACCAGTTGCTGCGGTACGGTATAAAATGAGAGAAAAAATGCATTTGTTAATTTTTTTTATCGATAATCTCGTCGTACTATTCATTTTTAGCAGTTAATGTTTCGTTAGCATCCAAAACAGCAGCAACGTGAAATCACTCATCCTAGAAACCCAGACAAATCCTTCGTGGAATGGAATTTTCTGGTGCAGAACTGCGTTTTACAAACTTCTTTTGCTCCGACCTCTGGCTGGCGTATTTCAATATAGGCAAAAGAAAACTGTTGATCTGTGTGTACTTAAGAGCAGTACAACTCATAAAGCTTTTCTTCTTCCGGTGTTTGAGAACCATGAAGGTTGTAGCAAAACGCCTTGAAATGAACTTCTTACACGAGACAATCATCTTCTATTTACTGCACCTCTTTGCAAGATTCCCGAACACTTTCTTACCCTTTTCTCAGCCCTTCTTGACATCATCATGTGCCTCTCGACAGTGACGTGTATTCAGATTTCCTGTGGTGGTGTGACGATAAGCAAGTTTAGAAGGATGTTGAATGCAACCGAAACGAGTTGCTTATCGAGCGAGAATTCGCCCTTTAAAGGGAGGAACTCGGTGTCGGCGAAAGAGGCACACACCTTCGACATCATTCGCAATCAGAATGACGACCTTTCATCTTTCTCTCTTGCGAGATTACTTCAAACGCTATAGATATCAACATTAAAACAGTTCCTACCATCGTACGGCCAGCAACGCATAATCACAATAATTCGGCTGCATTTCAGTAGTTGCTAGCTGCCATGCACCAGATACCTCGCTCCTTGTAATGGAAATCACGCGTGGGCGCGATAAATAAAGATTACTGATAGAAAACAAATAACCAAAGCAAAATCCAATACTTCAGAATAACGTAGGCTCTACGGTCCTTAATTATGCTCCTCACCGCTTCACAAATTTCGGAGATTATAGCTTCCATAAACTCGCATTAGGTGCATGAAGCCACCTGCAAAAAACGGGCAATCATTTCAAGGGGAGAAGAAAAATTTGCATAGGCTGGCTTCAAACCGTCTTCAGGGGTCGCACTGCGCAAATTGCGAGAAAGTATTGGACGCCATAATCTCAGAAACTTGCTTTGTAAATTATGAAATGGAGGTTGACGCAAAGTTCTGTGGAGAAGGCTGGTGACATTAATTAGGGTATATGATGGCGCATATGAGATTCGTCCTTAATGCTGTAAGCTAAATTTATTAAAATTTCAGAAATGTTCCATGAGGACATCCTTTTAACCCCCCTTTCTTTACTGATGCCATTACCAACATTATGCAGGACGTTGCCAGCCCGCGCCGTTGTTTGGTCCGCTTCTTAAGAGAAATTGCCGAGGTGTAATAAATTTGCGGTCACTTCTTTGTTGTGAAAATCAGGTTATTCACTGTGTGCACAAGTATGACGGTCGTCATAACCTGTTTTTGCTGCTGCTCCTGTTATTGTCTTCTGGTTCTTTTTCTCTCCGTTTCTCCTCGTTTCTTCTTATCCTCAGCCACTAGGTTAAAAGGTGAAATGCGTTCAATTTACAAGAAGGCTATAATCACACCTTCTGAAGTGCAAGTGCTCATTTGGCTAGGACAATGTTTTTGAGAATTTCTCTCTTATCGGCAAAAGGTTAGCCTTATTCTAAAAACCTTAAGCACGTGATGGACCGCTGGCCGAAAGTCAAATGATAACCTAATAACCTCAAGGGCCCGCTACATTGGTTAACGGTGATTGTGCCTTCGTTTCGCCTTATGTCTCACGATTTGCTTGCACTGAAGTTGGAAGGAGCGCTATAGCCAGAAAATTAGGGGCTGAACTGTAAACAAACTATCTGTTAACTGTCAGCGAATTAGCAACACAGTTCTCTAAAGTCATGCGTAGAATTTTCTAGCTTACAGCAGGTACATCACGACTGCACAAGTATTGGAAGCGAGCTAGTAATGAACTGGTCTTGCCTGAAAACGGCTGTGAAAATTCGGCCGAGGAATTGTAGACGTCATAGTTTACCTTCCACTCTGTTGCTAGTAAACTGAGGCAGGTTAAAGGTGGTTAGTACTCTGGCCTGTAAGCTTCCACACAGTGTGTTTACATGGCGCATTTCTGTAGTAAGTCAAAACCACCATGACATTCCTCTGGCAATGCGCCTACTCCTCCTGAAGACACATTAGCCAGTCAGCGCCCTTTTCATCATGTCATGACATTCTAATCGCTAAAGGCTCTTTCACATTTGCTATTCACTGTGTACTAAGCAAGCTACCACACCGTTGTTTCGGGAACTGCAGACGCATGTTGATGAAATGGCTTGCTATCTGACCTCGAGATTTGGAAACCACCTCAGTTTCTCCTCTGTTATAATTATTATACACTTACCGGTAATAGGTGTCTACGTGAAAATCTAAAATTCTTACAGGTTGCTCAAACACGTTAAAACCAGTCGTCGTTAGACAAACACATCTGTTCCTGATGTTCTGGGTTCCAAACAGCGGCGAGTGTGTAACTTCTGCCTTAAAAGGAAGCTGAACCGGCATTTGAGAATTCGTTTAAATTCAAGGATTCCACTGAATTGGGGCGAGTAGATAAAGAATGCCACTTATTGCTCTAGCATTTAAAACATTGATGTTGGTTGCTTGGTCGGTCGGTCGGTCGGTCGGTCGGTCGGTCGGTCGGTCGGTCGGTCGGTCGGTCGGGTCGGGTCGGGTCGGGTCGGGTCGGGTCGGGTCGGGTCGGGTCGGGTCGGGTCGGGTCGGGTCGGGTCGGTCGGTCGGTCGGTCGGTCGGTCGGTCGGTCGGTCGGTCGGTCGGTCGGTCGGTCGGTCGGTCGGTCGGTCGGTCGGTCGGTCGGTCGGTCGGTCGGTCGGTCGGTCGGTCGGTCGGTCGGTCGGTCGGTCGGTCGGTCGGTCGGTCGGTCGGTCGGTCGGTCGGTCGGTCGGTCGGTCGGTCGGTCGGTCGGTCGGTCGGTCGGTCGGTCGGTCGGTCGGTCGGTCGGTCGGTCGGTCGGTCGGTCGGTCGGTCGGTCGGTCGGTCGGTCGGTCGGTCGGTCGGTCGGTCGGTCGGTCGGTCGGTCGGTCGGTCGGTCGGTCGGTCGGTCGGTCGGTCGGTCGGTCGGTCGGTCGGTCGGTCGGTCGGTCGGTCGGTCGGTCGGTCGGTCGGTCGGTCGGTCGGTCGGTCGGTCGGTCGGTCGGTCGGTCGGTCGGTCGGTCGGTCGGTCGGTCGGTCGGTCGGTCGGTCGGTCGGTCGGTCGGTCGGTCGGTCGGTCGGTCGGTCGGTCGGTCGGTCGGTCGGTCGGTCGGTCGGTCGGTCGGTCGGTCGGTCGGTCGGTCGGTCGGTCGGTCGGTCGGTCGGTCGGTCGGTCGGTCGGTCGGTCGGTCGGTCGGTCGGTCGGTCGGTCGGTCGGTCGGTCGGTCGGTCGGTCGGTCGGTCGGTCGGTCGGTCGGTCGGTCGGTCGGTCGGTCGGTCGGTCGGTCGGTCGGTCGGTCGGTCGGTCGGTCGGTCGGTCGGTCGGTCGGTCGGTCGGTCGGTCGGTCGGTCGGTCGGTCGGTCGGTCGGTCGGTCGGTCGGTCGGTCGGTCGGTCGGTCGGTCGGTCGGTCGGTCGGTCGGTCGGTCGGTCGGTCGGTCGGTCGGTCGGTCGGTCGGTCGGTCGGTCGGTCGGTCGGTCGGTCGGTCGGTCGGTCGGTCGGTCGGTCGGTCGGTCGGTCGGTCGGTCGGTCGGTCGGTCGGTCGGTCGGTCGGTCGGTCGGTCGGTCGGTCGGTCGGTCGGTCGGTCGGTCGGTCGGTCGGTCGGTCGGTCGGTCGGTCGGTCGGTCGGTCGGTCGGTCGGTCGGTCGGTCGGTCGGTCGGTCGGTCGGTCGGTCGGTCGGTCGGTCGGTCGGTCGGTCGGTCGGTCGGTCGGTCGGTCGGTCGGTCGGTCGGTCGGTCGGTCGGTCGGTCGGTCGGTCGGTCGGTCGGTCGGTCGGTCGGTCGGTCGGTCGGTCGGTCGGTCGGTCGGTCGGTCGGTCGGTCGGTCGGTCGGTCGGTCGGTCGGTCGGTCGGTCGGTCGGTCGGTCGGTCGGTCGGTCGGTCGGTCGGTCGGTCGGTCGGTCGGTCGGTCGGTCGGTCGGTCGGTCGGTCGGTCGGTCGGTCGGTCGGTCGGTCGGTCGGTCGGTCGGTCGGTCGGTCGGTCGGTCGGTCGGTCGGTCGGTCGGTCGGTCGGTCGGTCGGTCGGTCGGTCGGTCGGTCGGTCGGTCGGTCGGTCGGTCGGTCGGTCGGTCGGTCGGTCGGTCGGTCGGTCGGTCGGTCGGTCGGTCGGTCGGTCGGTCGGTCGGTCGGTCGGTCGGTCGGTCGGTCGGTCGGTCGGTCGGTCGGTCGGTCGGTCGGTCGGTCGGTCGGTCGGTCGGTCGGTCGGTCGGTCGGTCGGTCGGTCGGTCGGTCGGTCGGTCGGTCGGTCGGTCGGTCGGTCGGTCGGTCGGTCGGTCGGTCGGTCGGTCGGTCGGTCGGTCGGTCGGTCGGTCGGTCGGTCGGTCGGTCGGTCGGTCGGTCGGTCGGTCGGTCGGTCGGTCGGTCGGTCGGTCGGTCGGTCGGTCGGTCGGTCGGTCGGTCGGTCGGTCGGTCGGTCGGTCGGTCGGTCGGTCGGTCGGTCGGTCGGTCGGTCGGTCGGTCGGTCGGTCGGTCGGTCGGTCGGTCGGTCGGTCGGTCGGTCGGTCGGTCGGTCGGTCGGTCGGTCGGTCGGTCGGTCGGTCGGTCGGTCGGTCGGTCGGTCGGTCGGTCGGTCGGTCGGTCGGTCGGTCGGTCGGTCGGTCGGTCGGTCGGTCGGTCGGTCGGTCGGTCGGTCGGTCGGTCGGTCGGTCGGTCGGTCGGTCGGTCGGTCGGTCGGTCGGTCGGTCGGTCGGTCGGTCGGTCGGTCGGTCGGTCGGTCGGTCGGTCGGTCGGTCGGTCGGTCGGTCGGTCGGTCGGTCGGTCGGTCGGTCGGTCGGTCGGTCGGTCGGTCGGTCGGTCGGTCGGTCGGTCGGTCGGTCGGTCGGTCGGTCGGTCGGTCGGTCGGTCGGTCGGTCGGTCGGTCGGTCGGTCGGTCGGTCGGTCGGTCGGTCGGTCGGTCGGTCGGTCGGTCGGTCGGTCGGTTTATGGGGTTTAACGTCCCAAAGCGACTAAGGCTATGAGAGACGCCGTAGTGGAGGGCTCCGGAAATTTCGACCACCTGGGGTTCTTTAACGTGCACTGACATCGCACAGTACAGGGGCCTCGAATTTCTCCTCCAAAGAAATTCAGCCGCCGCGGCCGGGATTGAACCCGCGTCTCTCGGGCCAGCAGCCGAGCACCATAGCCACTGAGCCACCGCGGCGGCTAAAACATTGATGTAATCACTGAATAAAGTTCAGTGTTCTCCTCACAGCACCACGCGAGTGCGGAGCAGCTCTATGATGACGTGACGGGCAGTAAAATTTCAAAATTCCCGCTGCCTCTATGCACACCCTCTGGTGCCTCAGCGGTACATCGTAATGCAGCTAAGACGTGCTAACTAGCAGGCTTGTTAACCAATATTTAATAGTTAACTTTTAAACTATTACCGTAAGGCTCCTTAATTAATGAGAGGCATGTAGCCCACCGTGAGTAATGTCTATATCCTTTTTTAGAATTTCGAGAACACGATTATCTTCGGCGCTGTGGCCCAACAAATTTTGGCAATCTCGACGAGTTACGTTCACTGGAGAGGTTGCTTTGCCTGCAAGCTTCTCAAACCGCATGTATTTTGACGCGATGTAGGCGAAATTTGTTGGGCCACAGCGCCAAGGGTAACCGCGTTTTCGAAATTCTAAAAACTGATATGGGTATTACTTACGGTGGGCTACATGCCTTTTATTATTTAAGGAGCCTAACGGTAATAGTTTAAAAGTTAACTATTAAATACTGGTCAACAAGCCTGCTAGTTAGCACGTCTTAGCTGCATTATGATGTAGTACACCACTGACAATCCTATGCCAGAAAAATCGCGCATCTAATTCAAATAGCTTATTTTTAAAAATTGCAGAAAGTCTTAGGTGAAACACCCTGTATATGTGAGTGATAAAGTATGGTAATATTCAGAAGAATGCGATAATTTACTGCATTTTGTTTTTCCACAACAAGGACATCGCATAACTGCCTACTGCACTTCTGTTCTGTATGTCTGTCTATTTTTGTTTCCAAAGAATTTTCCGCGTATTTTCATAAAATCACTTAACTTGTTTTTGTAGACGTCTCACTTTTTATTTTTAAGTATCTACGTGTCAGTCATATCCTTACAATACTGCAAAGGCTTATCTTTACATGAATACTAATTTGCTGTCAGCAAAGCAGCGTTCGTGATCACAAAAACATATCACAGCGTTTCCAAGACACTGCTCGGAAAACTACCTCGGACAGGAACAAGAAAGACGAAACACACAAAAGAGCTTTTTTTTTTGTCCGTATGCCTTATTTTGTTCGTTCTGGAACGTATGGCTAACCAACTACCTCAACAGCAAGTATTACAGTAAAGAAGATCTCATATGTAAAGTGCGTTAAAATATCAAGTTTTATTTTTTACTTTTCAAATCATGCTTAAGTTTGCATTCTTTCCATCACAAGAGGGCTCAAGCACTACTTGGTGAAAATGAGTTTTTCCGCGGTAAAGTTGCAGTTGTTTTCCGTTATTGATGGTACAGGCACCTAAATAAAACTCCTCCTAATTGTATGCACGCAAGTGAGTTCTCACACATGGGAAAGCAGGTGTAATGAAAGGAGCAGGTTGATAGATGCGTGCAAGTGAAGATTGTACTCTGCCATTTATCTACGTCATGCCTGGCAGTGCAAACGAATGTGAAGAATGAAGCGTAGGTTTCTGCCTTCGAGAAAATGTCCCACGAAGGTTCGTACCTAGAAAGAAGAGAAAACAGGAGTTAATTTACGATGCCAGGCTTAAGAGAGGCGTCCGAACGAGCGCGCATTAAGCTTTGTGTTGTTGCTACAGTACTTTCCGCGAGGTAGAGAACTTTAATAGACACCTTTAGCATACTGTGCAGCATGTTACCATTACCGGTACCGGAGTACCGGGGGCCCGTGCACAGCCAATGCGCATGCGCAAATTGTCTAGACGGCACCAGGTGGCGCCAGGTACCCTGCAGCGGCGCGCGCCAGCATCATCGGGACCAATCAGCACGTGCTCAGTGGCGGTGGGCTGGTTCCCGCTCCCCCGGCGACGGTAACGGTAACGGTAATGCGGTACACGATATGCTAGAGGTGTCTAATAATAGACTACACTGATGATGGGTTCACGAAAACAAATACATATTTTCCGACAATGATCAAAGGCAAATTCTTGCAGAGGTTGATATAAGCGTGACTCTTCGCACATGTTACCTCATGTGTCACTTTTCGGCGTTCTGTGACGTTAGAATGGCTACAAGTATCGTAATTAACGTACTGCACAACCGAACGTGCTCTTCGATATCATGCTACGTATGATAGACCCTCAATGCGAGGTACAATTGCTCCTCCAGTCTCAGAATGAGCGAAATTAAAAGCGTCAAAAAACAGTGTGCGTCTAAGGAAAGCCCAGGAGGAAGCAGTGAGAATGATACCCACTGATAAATCTTCAGGTTATGTTTCACTACAAATAAGCAAATAAGCAAATAAAAAATAAGCACTATAAGCAAAGGTCATTTTTCGAACCCTACTGAAGAGTGCCTAAGCCACCGTCTTGAGAGTAGTTTTTGCTTTTCTTTCACGAGCATTAACGAATAACAGCACTTCGCCAATGCCGTAACAATAAGGCATCGAACTCAACTGGAACTTCTGAGACTCGCTTTATTTCGCCTTCCTACGTGCTTGCATGAAATTATTTTTTTACTTGGTCATGGAGCCTTTCACTTCTTGATGAAATTGTAATCCATTGCAGCTCAACATTTATTGATTGATTGATTGATTGATTGATTGATTGATTGATTGATTGATTGATTGATTGATTGATTGATTGATTGATTGATTGATTGATTGATTGATTGATTGATTGATTGATTGATTGATTGATTGATTGATTGATTGAAATGAAGACTTTTGCCTCCATCGATCGAATAGCTGGTTCATAACGCTGTACCTGCGACAAGCATTTTACCTAAAAGGTGGTAAGACCGAAGCCATCAATTAATACAATGGTTTCAGCAGTAGGCGAACTTTAACAAGGCTAGGGTAACGTGAGTGAAAATGGCTGAGGCTTAGCTAAGGTTAAGCCTAGTCAGATGCGAAGCATATTGATGGCTAGGTTTGGTAAAGTTCCTCGCTTTGTTCTTCAGTTGTTGTAGAACGTTGTCGCCGAGCCGCATATTCAGCACGTCGCTTAGCCAGACGTTCATCCCGCTCTTCATCGGTCTCTGTGGCACGCTGAAGCTTTCGCTTCTCGTTCAAATCAGCCCTGCTTCTAGGCGGCATCCCAACACCTGGCCGCCTCGTAAGTGCCCGGAGAGCGAGGCAAGCTCAGCTTTATACCGCTGCTGTAGCGTCACGTGGTCAGCTGCAGCGCCTCTGATGTGGAGCCTCCACCGCCGCGGCCGACCGCGCGAGCCGGCAGCCCATCTCTCCTCTGCTGTGACGTCATGTTGTCACGTGGTCAGTCGCCGCGCCTCTGATGTGGAGCCTCCACCGCCGCGGCCGACCGCGCGAGCCGGCAGCCCATCTCTCCTCTGCTGTGACGTCATGTTGTCACGTGGTCAGTCACCGCGCCTCTGATGTGGAGCCTCCACCGCCGCGGCCGACCGCGCGAGCCGGCAGCCCATCTCTCCTCTGCTGCGACGTCATGTTGTCACGTGGTCAGTCGCCGCGCCTCTGATGTGGAGCCTCCACCGCCGCGGCCGACCGCGCGAGCCGGCAGCCCATCTCTCCTCTGCTGCGACGTCATGTTGTCACGTGGTCAGTCGCCGTGCCTCTGATGTGGAGCCTCCACCGCCGCGGCCGACCGCGCGAGCCGGCAGCCCATCTCTCCTCTGCTGTGACGTCATGTTGTCACGTGGTCAGTCACCGCGCCTCTGATGTGGAGCCTCCACCGCCGCGGCCGACCGCGCGAGCCGGCAGCCCATCTCTCCTCTGCTGTGACGTCATGTTGTCACGTGGTCAGTCACCGCGCCTCTGATGTGGAGCCTCCACCGCCGCGGCCGACCGCGCGAGCCGGCAGCCCATCTCTCCTCTGCTGCGACGTCATGTTGTCACGTGGTCAGTCGCCGCGCCTCTGATGTGGAGCCTCCACCACCGCGGCCGACCGCGCGAGCAGGCAGCCCATCTCTCCTCTGCTGTGACGTCATGTTGTCACGTGGTGTCACGTGGTCACGCTAAAGGTCAATGGTAGCTCCACCGCCTAGCTCGACGGGCTGTAGTGTAGCTCTAGTAATATGCTTCGCATAAAAGTGTACGACTAGCTTAATGTATATGTGCGCACCCACGTCAATTTTGCACAGCACCTCGTTCCACACACGTCAGAAATTCTTCCGTTCCTCTCCCTCGTCCCAGTCAATGTTAACCTTGTTAGGCGCCGCCGCGAATACAGTCATCGTGGAAGCCATGGGAAAACACCGAGTACTGTGGGCGGTTTTATTCTGCGCCCAGACGAATTCTGAGTACGGAATTTTTATGACGGGCGGCAGTGTCGATATGGGAACTTCGATATGCTGGTGTGTTGGTTAAATCTTGTAGATGATAAGAAAAAAGTGGTTCGGACAGAAGCCCCCATTTAGTCGTTGCCTGCGCACAAATTCCGATATGTTCGATGCCTCAGGCGTTCGTGCACAAGTTAAACTTGAAAAGTCTTACTTGAAGATTCTGCACGCGCCCTTTGTCTTCTGAGGCCTGCCTTTCCCCCTCTCTGTATCCCTCTCTCCCGCAACAGCATCGCTTCTTGGCGTATTCCTTAGCCGAACCTTATAGGTACTGCTGCCACCTAGTTAAATAGTGTTAGTTTATAAAATAATCCCAGCAGAGCTGGTATCTCGATGGTAACTGCATATTGTAGATAGCTTAACAACTAGGATGCTCTTTGATACTGCGGAAATTCTGCACACGCAAGTGAAAATCGCTATCATGCTAGAAATGCCTGCGTTTAATCCAAAAACTACAGCTACCAAGCTACCTACATCAAAGCAGTCGCGTTTCTACTAACCGACTTGAAAATGCCTGTCGTAGTATAAGCCTTATGTTTTAAAAGGTAACCGAACTACACTTACCACTTGTGATGTTTGAAATACTAATATCGCTAACATACGCGTAGCTGGGACTGACTACGGGCCTATAGGCTCTTAATTGTCTCCCCCTGTCTTGAAAGCATCTTTAGGAGATCTGCGTTACACAGATCTTTTTCTGTCATACGCGTGGCTGTGACTTACTATGGGCATGTAGGTTCTTAACTGTCTCCTCCTGCCTTGAAAGTACCTTTTGGAGCACTTGATTACACAAGTTTTTATAGGTCAGCCCTTCTCGTATCATGTTGCTTGTACCGTTGACGTCGGCTTTTTCTGCATCAATTCTTTTGCTATGAAAAAAAATGATAAAAGCTATCCTTTGGTCTTGATCATTCGATAATGTATACCTACGTGCTTTAAATCGTTTAAATGGTCACTCTCAGGGTCGTGTGACAACAGATGAGATTCCGTGTGGAGTTCAGTTGAATCACGAATTTCCAAGTAGAAAGTAAATATAAATTAATGCTGAACTAAATCCTCTAACCATATTTTCAGTGCTCCTGTAACAACTATTATTTCGGGTTTTTCTGCATTTCAAAGAATAATTACTGGTACACATTTACTTACGTGCTTCTAAAGATAACCGTTTACAAGAGAGACCCAATTAATATATTGCGAACGGTGCGAAGTTTCTCTTCAAGTAACGGTTGCTAATGTTTTTCTTGCTCAGTTTACGTTCTTGAGGGGGGCAGGGTCATCTGAAAAACATCGTCATTTCAGCGTTCCAGCAAGATGATACAATCGCCTCCCAGATTACCAGTGCTATAGAAGGAGTTTCACCTAAGGCTTTCTGGAATTTTCAAAAATGGACTTTTTATGTTACAACGTTTTTTCGGCTTAGCATTGTGAGTGGCATAGTACATCAGAATACACCTAAGACTTGCTAAATCGCAAATTGGTTCACTATTATTTATTAGTTAACTTTTTAACTATTACTGCTAAGCTCCTTAATTATTGAGAGGCGTGTAGGCCAGCGTAAGTAATATGCATAACGGTTTTTAGAATATCGAAAACGCGGTTTCCTTCGCCGCTGTGATCCAACAAATTATGGCTACATCGCGCCAAATTACATTCGCTTTCAAGATGCTTGCAGGCAAAGCAGCCTCTCCAGTGCACGTAACTCATCCCATTATTCTGGTCGCCATTTTACTTGAAATAATGTGCTGCAGTTTAACGCACTTAGTAGCCTATTATACGCTTGATAGCGTCCCATGGCTAAATGACCTAAAGCCTACTACGATTGCCCGCTGAATGTGGCTCTCTACGTGGCACAAGTTGCGGAGTTTTCTTCGCAGCCATTCATGCAATTCAGAAAAAGGTTATGGAGCATCGATCGGATAACTTAGCTCTGTAAAGCATGTAACCACAAAAGAAAAGCGCCATTACTTAGGCATTTTCCACTTTTTCACTGAATTTCTGTGGTGTCCTGCACTCAAACATTGGAAGATGAAACATCTGGCCAGGGCAGTCGAGATCTTGTTCTTATCATTGTCTATATTAACAATACAAATATATGTGAGCCCCTATGGGATCTGTGCATTTTACCCTTATCCACTGTCCGGACAGCGAGTTTCCACTTAAACAAGGCATAAGAACATTTAAAAGTTTTGTTCCGGGGCAAATTGTCGATAATTCTAGACCTTCATATCAACGAGGCACGACTGCATATCCATCGATGTGAAGTGTTCAGCGTGCACATACGAGAAGGGCACAAAACATGTGCGCACTTACTTTGATGCAAGGATACAAGCTGATTAGTAAAAGGTCGCATCATCCCTCCCTTCTGAACGCCAGTGCTGCACCATGTTTTCTTCCTGTTTACTTCCTCAACGTTGTTCCTTTCTCACAGTGGCGCATTTCTAGCGTCCTTCGCCGCAAAATACCAACTTTCCAGCTCCGAGCGGGACGCCCTAAGGAGCCTCGTGAACGATAGTCCCATTACGTCGCGCCTGAGCCGGGCTTCAAGAGAGGTCAGTGTAGTTTGTCTGATGGGGACGCGACGTGCTTTTTCCGCATGGCCCAAAGGAAAGGCATCCGGACAATGTGTCCGTGGAGGAAGCTGCGGACGTTAGCTGCTGTCGAAGGGCGTCGGGTGGAGAGGGCGTCGGGTGGAATGCGTTTATCAGGAGCCGCCCTCCCGGCGTCGGCCTGCGGACACCCGAGGAATTCCCGCCTGTAGAGACCGCCGTTTCTCTTAGGGCCACACTGTAGCCACGCGTTCGGCTTGTTTCTCTCGCTCTGTCCTAAGGAGGCGTGGCTTCTTTTTTGAGGAAGTAGGGAGCTAGCTTTCTTTTAGCGCCGGGGCTCGGGCCTGTCGTCTCCATCGTTTTTTATCAAAGGATAAACGCCTCTCCTGCAAGGCTTCGAGTTTCTTCGTCGGACAAGGCGAAAAGAAATGGGTTTTGCTCTTTTTTCGATTTGAGCTACAGAAAAGAAACGGTGCGTCAGCAAATTTCGTACCTGAGTATTTTTAGCCTCGTGATATGTCTACGCTCTCGGACTTTTACACCTCCAAGGGTGCATGCAAATTGGTTCTGTACGCGTATTCATGTACATTCGTGAGCAATGTGAAAGGGAACAAACTTTTTGCCCAGAATTGCGAATTTGCATGTTACTTGTCCGCCTCTTTTTGGTAATGATATTTAGATAATACACGCCAAGAGTAAAACTATTTAGAAAAACGAAAAAAAAACTGGACTTGCCACACATAAATATGAAGTAATAAATAAATGACTGCTCAAACTTCGTTCTCTGTCATAGTGGCGATTATTTGTAACAGCACTGCGCTGCTCATAAGCACCTTGAACTTCTACTAATGCATCATTTTTTTTTTTTTACTGAGAAAAGAAAAGTTTCTTGAAATCTTTCCTGTCGCTAGGATGGTGCTTTGAGCATCCTTGGGCCCAACATTACCACACAGCCGATGGTTTCCAGAAAAAATCGGCATATGTGTGCGCTGAAAAATTCAACATTCAACCCTTTTTCTTTGCAGCTGAATACTGTTATATGGCGGCCTAACAGTGCTGCAGGTGCGATTCCGCAGCTGCCCACCAGTGTACATCAGGTATGAACGCAGGTTCCAAGAACAAATTAGTACGTCTGATGTATACGCACCACCCAAGCTCAGGAACTGAGCCGCAAAGAATTGAGTGCTGTCGTATAGAAGCTGTAGGCGCAAGTTCCCAGAGAGCTCGACACAAAAGGCCCGCTTAGATAGCGATGATAAGGTTACGGGCATAAAAAATTATGGAATGGTGCACTACGTACACTGTTGATGTATGTATCTGAAAAAATATATGTAATAAACCGTGAAAATGACGCCCATTTGTCTAACCAGCAGCGATGGCAAACTTTCGTTGCAAAAGGACAAGGAGACTTGTTAACCGGCAAATACCTACAATAGAATGGTGTTTTTGAATGCATGCCTCAGAATGAAGCAGTAAAACACGTGAACTGCAGTACTGTTCTCATGAAATGTTTATGCGTAATAGAAGGTCACCTTGTTGTTTCACACAGGTTAAGGTTTCGACCTTAAGTCTTGTTATATCGCATCTAGGAAGATATGCTTCCGACTGTTCTTATAGACAAACTAAATTGTGCTTTCCGTCTTTGATACATTTGCCACTTTTCGAAGGCGGCATATACAACTTGCTCAATATCTAATGAACAATAAAACATGACAACGTGAATAGCCCGAAAATAAATGCGGCCTTAACTATAAGCAAATATACAAAAAAATTGCTTGCCAAAAAAACAATTTACGTCACCGACACCCACCCGCCGCGGTGGCTCAGGGGTTGGGGCGCTCGGCTACTGAGCCGTAGCACCCGGGTTCGATCCCGGCCGTGGCGGCCGCGTTTCGATCGAGACGGAACGCAAAAGGCACCCGTTGACCGTGCGATGTCAGTGCACGTTAAATATCCCCAGGTTGTCGATATTATTCTGAAGTCCTCCACTACGGCACCCCTTTCTTCTTTTGTTCTCTCACTCCCTCCTTCCTCCCTTCCCGAACGGCGCGAAAAACCAATTTTCGATTTTTGATTTCTTGACACCTTGATCATGATTCAAAGTAGTTCAGAACTTTCCAAAAGCCAATTAAATCTTTATTGTTGTTAATTCAATGTCATTTTTAAGGACACTCACACCAACATTCATTACTCCCTTTATACATTTGCATCAAAGTCAGGACGTCGACGAAAATACAAACGTCTACGTTCCTTCTTTGTTCGCGCTCCTGACGTGCACTAAATAATTACAATCTCGTCCAAATTTCCTCTTCAGTCCCTTTATCTGTCTTTCTCTCACTCTATACATATTAATTTGTTGAGCTGCCACTGCGAATCAGACCTTTTCTTGACGGCGATAAACAGGTAGACTGCTCGCATCTCATCTTCGAGATTGCCCAGATTCCCTCACTTAATTCAGCTATTCTAAACTGGTGTTACCCAAATACGGCAGGTTTTATTTTCAGCTGTATTACGACTAGCGCGGAGGTTTTCTATTTTTATTTAAGAAATACCGCAGGCATACTATACCCAAGCCGGAGAGCTCAGTACAATAAAAGCAATGCAGAAAGCAAAACAAAAGGAATATACCACGCAATAGCACAATAGAAAAGCGAAGCACAATTGAAAATGTCGCATTTCGACTGCTGGGCAATAAAAACGACGAGTTAATCGGTATGGTGTTTCAGTCTAAAATCGTGCGTGTAAAAAACGAGAATTTACGCGTGCTAGTTAGTGCAAATAGAGGACATATGGTTAGTAATGTTTATGGTGGGAGGGTGTTGAGGAATCTTTATTAAAGGAGTGAAGTTTCGAAGGATGTAAGGATTGAAGGACGGCTAATCGGGCTTGCTCTCTTTTTTAGTCCAATGGATCAAGGACAGCAATTCGAGGCATGGATGAGGGTGTCACGGCGTTTATATCTATTTTAAATTTAGTGCACTGCTTAGCGTTGGATTTTCTAAAGTTTCTGAACGCCACATGACGTATGTACGTTCCATGCCACGCAATCATATTTTCATGTGGTGGGGACAACGTCGTAGCCAATAGACGAGGCGATTGACGTGGCGCAGGAATAAACTTTTTATTTGGCTCTTCTGCGCACACTAGGAATTGAACTCGGTGGCGGCAATAACAACAACCGTGCTTGGCGGTATTCGAAGAACAGAATGCCGCCGCTCTCAGCCGTGTTCAATTTACAGCTGACGACGAACTTTCGAGATACCGCATGCACTGCAACCATGATTCTCAAACAACGTAGAATCATATTTCCGCATGGGTGCAATTATTCGAGATAAATCTGGTCTTATCTCGTGGCACAAAGAGATAAAACCGCGTGTAGGCGGCCCTGGGCATGCACAAACATACAAAACAAAGCTGTGCGGAAATATTTAAATGTGGGTCTGGCATGGACCTTGTACGTACGCCTTAATTCTTACAAACCTGGGGCACTCGCCCGTGCGATGCTTTAGATAACCCAGCTGTTTGCGAGCTGCGGAGGTAAGACGGTGCAGTTTTTGTACGATCAAATTCAACGTTTTGCCGTTGCTGCGTCTTGTGATTGTACGATAGTCTTTTTCCGACTTATGTTGCTGAGATCAACTGCACAAAATCGACACTTCGGCCAAGAAATTAATTTCTTTTTTGATGAGCCAAAACACATAAATGATGCTACTATTAAACATGGAAACAAAAACAAAAAGGGAACCTAGAAAAATAGACAAAAAATGTACTCTACAATTGTTACGTTTCCACTCGTCAGATTTTTTCTATTATAGATGGTGGAAGCAGACAAAATCAGTGGAAGTTGCCCAGAAGACTGTTGGAGATTTCTGGAAAAAAAAGCCAAACGTCTTTCTGCGCTTAATTAACTGCTGCAGTTAAGACATTTCAGCCAAGAACATTGTTGCTTTAGCTTAATTTGAAACCCTATAGACTCTCAATTTGACAAGTGTGCTTTTAGCGACTTTTCTTGTGCAGCGTCAAAGTGATTCTGAGAAAAAAGAAACTCATGAAAAGACATAACATCTGTTTTTGTTTGTCGTTAGTCTTGTTTTTTTTTTGCGCCCAAACATATTTGGCTGTTTCAACAAGAGAACGAAACAGTGCGAAAAGAAGTTAGACAAGAGTTATATGATTAATTATTTAATAAGTGGACACCGCAGCTAGTTAACAAATTATTCACTCGTAGCGCGGGCGTTGACTGACTTCTATCGGGATGACGACAGATTACCTCACGTATTCCGCCATTCCCTTCTAGCTGAAGTCACCAAGAGGAAATGGACGTGGGCAGAGCATGGAGTGGGGAGAGGGAGAGAGAAAGCAGACAACCGATGGCACCCCAGAGTAGCGGATTTCAATAGAAGGCTAGGGTAGGACGAGGCGGCAGAGAATCAGGTGCTCAGATGAGATCATAAAGTCTTCAAGGATAAGGTGGCTGCAGTTGGCAGGATAGACTTAACTGAAGATAACTGCAAAGGCATTTGTTCTCCATGGGTCGTAGCTGGGCTGATGATTATGATGATTACTATCATGCCAGAGAACGAATCCTATAGCATGCATGATAAAAACTATAAAGCACTAAATCTTGATAGGTAGCATTCTAGTGTTTTCAAAGAAATATATGCTTTATACGGAAGCTAACTTATCTGAAAAACGATCAATATACACAACCATCTTCTGGGCCATGAACTTCGCATTAAGAGAGATTTATAATGACAAAGTAGAACCAGGAACTTTCGAAGTACGGATTGCATTTGCTGGACTGTCGAGTCGGGCACGGGAGCAGGTGCGTCTCATTTCCAAGAGGATATAACACGGCTAAGATTCTTCTAGCGGCGGTAGACGGCGGATGAGCTGTACCCGTCTCAATATATCTGGCGCGTCCGCACGCTGTCTAAGAAAGGATCAACCGGCTCTTTTTTTTTTTTGTTAGTGCAAAGCGTAGGATAGTTTCAAATGACAACTTTTTGATTTTTTTGGCTCCAAAAAGCCAGGCTTTTTTGCGTGTAATGGTTACCAGCTCAGCAAAGAACGAAGAGGGAAGGCTACTCAGATCTTTCCCCAGATCGAAATTGGAAAAATTTTATAAAGCGACTTCGGTTTTTCTCTTGGGATCACTGTCTCTCTAGCTGTACCGACTTCATATACGTGCGGAACGGCTCTCCTCCTTGTTGCTTCGTGCCAGTGTGCAGCGGGGGAACCACATTTCCACTTCAGCGATCGCAACGGGGGTTTAGGGTGAAACGATCTGTCACGTTGTTGACAGCGAACCCGTCGCCAGCGACTTTGGCATCTCACGGGGGTGGGCGGAAAATGCGTAAAGGGCACCACCTCGGAGAGTTGAGCTTTAAATCCTTCAGGTTCACTGTGGTTGGTTATGCTGCTTCTGGCGTCTCTAAATATATATTTTTTTATCCCTCCAGCTCTTATTATTGGTGGTCTTTTAGTTTGTAGTTTTTAACAGATAACTTTTTATGCGCAATCACTGCCGATGTAAAAAAAAAAGCTCGAACCTGAGTGTCAAATGTCAGTGCCTCATATATTTTGCAGAGGACATGTCATAACAAATATGTCATCATCAGTGCGTATGAACTCCAAAAAGAGAAGCCTTAAGCTTTTCTATGAGGACTGTAAGCAAGTTTTAGAGCAACGCATCGAATGGGTGCACTGTTAGGCAGCAATTGCTGGCGTCATAAAGTATCTCTGAAATCTAAATCTGCACGACTCTATCGAGGAGCCGCCCGGAATAGCCGTGCCAGCTGTCTTTTTGTTAGAAATTTTTTTTTATCACACACACATAAAAAAAATGGCAAAAAGATAAAAAAAATGCGGGCTTAATTCGAACACCCACAATGTGGCTCTTTCCGGCGGTAAACCGGCACACCTTTTTTTCCCACTCGAAAAGCTCCTAAAGGCCGATTACCTCCTCTGCGGTTGCTGCCATTTCAACACTGCCAGACGAGTCGCCAAACGTGCTCCGCCTTCAATATTAACTGTTCTCTCTGCCTCCGTGGTTGTTTTCTTTAGAGACCCATGGTTTTTGTTTTTTTTTAGTGACCACTGTTTTTTTTTCTGTAGTGACCCGTGGTTCTTTTCTTTGCACTGGTGATTGAGTGCCACCGTGGCTTAGCGAGAAAGCGCAACGGTATATCTTAGCTCTCTGGAAGAGCCGGAGAATTGAGCAACTAACCTTCTCGGCATGAAATGGCAGCCCACGACTCCACATGACAAGAATGGAGATTCTCGCTGGGACTGACATTCACTCTGACCGTTTGCGAATGGTGGCAAACAATTTATGGCTCCTAGGGATGTAACCGTTTTGCTAAGGGATGGAGCTTATGACGGAAGATTATGACGGCGATTATGATGGATATCATGTGAAAGTTTGAAACGCCCGTTTTGCCTGAAGCACATCACTTTTTCATGCACTCCTGAACAACCATAGAGTTTCTCAATATCAGCCAGAGTTAACACTGGCGCCGCCGTCTATGCTCGTTTCTTAACGAGCACTACATCTACGGCGAGGAATTCCAGGAAGACGAGATTTCGTCATTGGAGTGAATTGCCTAGTATTGATCTGATACCGTAGTTTCTGCCTCTGAATTGGTAGCCCTCGAGCGATGCTGTCCTTTTCACGCACTTGTAATTTTTTTAACAGTACGTTTTTCAGTTCTTCAATCAATTTAACGCAGGTGTTAGGATGGTTTGAAAACTTTCACAACACTTCTTTGATGTTTGCCGCCAGAAGAGTCGAATTGTTACTGCTGAATATGTATCATGCCCAACTGTAGCGAAGCCAAATACGACACCTCATCTTCCCGGCAATCCTGCGCCTCTTCATAGTGAAGCGCAGCGCCCCCTGTTTTCCCTCCAGGTATCATTATGAACCTCTGCGTCACCAAAGACGTCCTGGTCGCCATTCTCGTGAATTTTCTCACCACAAAAATCTAGAGCAAGGCAAAGGCTTGGTAAACTTGATTTTGAAGTAGAGGGAGAAAAAATAATCGGAGGAATACGAAAACACTACAAAAAGGCGAAAATTTATCGCTAAACAATCTCAGCTCCGGGGGCCCCAAGCGAAGCCCACCAGGAAAGATTTTCTATATTGCACCAGTGTAGTCACGGCTAGCCACGCCTGCTTCTATCTCAATTGCAAGTGCTGACGGTTGTGTTATTGTTATTTTACTGCATTGTGCTGTATACCAGCCAGACACCTGTAAAATTATTTAACCCATCCAAACTATATCAGGCGCTTATGCGCTCATGGGGTACATCCACAGGGCACTGTTGCTGAGCCGAAGAGGTCAGTCGATCGTTTCGTGTGAGCATAGCTTATTGTATTATACTCGAATACTAAGTGATGAGCCGTACATAGACAGCGGAGACACGGCACGACGTGGGAGGCTTTGCTGGAACTTTGGAGTGAGTATATTAACGCGGTGCCGGAGTCTCGCCTTCTTCGGCACATTCAAATGAATGCAGTTATCACCCCGTCCCGCCTCTTCCTCTATCGCTATCGATCGGACCCTTCCTGTCCCAACTGCCCCTGTATCTATGCGGACCTGGCCCATTGCCTCTTCTATTGCCCGGCTGCTCAGCAGTCGGGTTCCTTCCCCCCACCCTCTCTATCCATCACCACCTGGCTCGACTGGCTTGGCGCTGAAGGGGAAGAAGAACAGCGGCTTCTGGTCGCCCAGGCGGTCGAAATGCTCGGCCTATAAATTTTGGTCGAATAAAAGTCTTTTACTACTACTACTACTACTACTATTAACGCGATTGCGTTAAGGCTTCCGTTTAGCAGAGAACCCGGCAGCGTGCTAGAAAATACGTATTGGTCGAAACGGTAGTGACGTCACTTGTGGAGCGACTGATTTGAGAAGTGTTTAAAATATTGCAAAGATCTGGGAATATAAGGTCGTAATATGGCTCGCACGTCATTGTGACATTAACTCCACTGAAAAGAAAACTCGGGCCAGATGTCAATCGAGCCTGTGCTCGCTTAGATCCCGTGTCAGACACGCCACCTGTAGTCCAGTGAGGCCTGTTCGTTCGATTTTGGTAAAAGGAGGCGTTGTTTGTTTTCTCCGACAGTGTCCCTGTATGCGAAGTGTTATGTAGAGAAGACCCCAACCCGCTGAAGAAAGCCTATAAACGCTGCCGCGTCGTAACCTTAAGGCAGAGCTCAAGTGTTCCTCGAATTTTGGGCCTGTATGTATCTCCTGTGTACAAAACAAAAAAAGAAAAGGCGACGATTGTACATTCATGCCAATATAACAGGAAATTCTTCTTCATGCTTAAGGACCTTGACCATCGCAGCAGCTTATACCTTCATTAATTAGATTGATCTTTAGGCTTGCCATAACTGAATTCTTCTCTCTCTTTTTTTCTTTTCACGGCACGTCTATTAAGCGTTCTGTTGCGGGGAAGAACTAATCTGGATCAATTCGCACCCTGAAACAAAAATGACAGAGTAGAGCAGAGACAGAATTACTAAATTCTCTCGGAATTTATTATGAAGCAAACTCTTATTTCTACGCATTGTCGCCTTTGTCTCTAGTCTGGGAGAAACTTTGTATTGCTCATCGTCATCAGCTGCAGCAGACTAACTAGATCTACTGCAGGACGAATGTTTCTTCTATACTTCTCCAATTAACCCTAATTTGGTTCCAGCTCAAGCTGCCTTATCCTTTTTGTTAACCTTATCGACCATCTTCATATTTCCGTCGCGTTGCATGTCCTGCCCATGCACATTTCTTCTTGATTGCAACTCGGGCATCATTAACTAACGTTTGTTCCCTAACTCACTATGCTCGCTTCGTGCCTGTTAACATTACATCTATCATTTTCCCTTCTATAGATCGCCCCACTGTCTTAAACAGAGTGTCAAGCTCTTTTGCCAGCCCCCGTGTTTCTGTCCCGCAGGTGAGTACTGGCAAGACAGAGTTGCTACATATTTTCCTCTGATACGCTACTATTGATCACCTGAGTATACCCTCCAAATGCACTTCACCGCACTGTTATACTCCTGGTTACTGCACTTTCATTGACCGGATCTGCGGACTCCACGTTCCCAAAGTAGATGGATTACCTCACCAACCCTAGTGCTTCTCTGCCTATCGTAAATTAGTTTTTCCTTCCATGACTGTTTATCGTTACATTATGTTCTTCATTTGAATTTTTAGACCCATCAGTCTTCATTCCCTGCCTAGGTCGTCGAGTATGATCTCCAATTCGTTCCCTGAGATGGTTAACAATGCACTGTCATCAAGAAATCGATGACTACGAAATTATAACGCTTAAAGCTCTGCCTATTCCTAATCAACCTCTTCCTGATCTTGTTTCCCTAGCACCTCCAATGGATTGTAGTGGATTGTAGAAGACAGAGCGTGTCTGCCTACCTGACACCCTCCCTGATTGGGAATATGGCACTTTCCGTGGGGGCGACTGTATTCGCTCTGGAGTCGCTCTAGAAATATTCCAGCACCCTTCATATGTATTTTTCTTACCCTGGTTGCGGAGTGCCTGAATAACTTCTGAGATGTGGACTAAGTCAAAAGCTCTCACGTAATCTATGAGGTCTAATGGCGTCTACAGCATGGAGTACATGAAATATATAATTCTTATTTCAGTCACGGCGTAGAGAAATACGCATACGACTTTGTTTTGCGTCGTTTCTGGCTACGGCTGGAGTATGATGTGCCGTGAACGGCTGCAGCTTATATTTTGAACATGTCACGATAAGCCACGCAAAACCATTTTGAGCGACGGATGCGAAATTAGCGCCGAAAACTACTTTTAAGAATTACGCCTCCATGTTTGCATAAGCGGCGGTGTAGTTCCAAAACATATCTTCATTCGCTCACTTGTTCTGCAGTTATCAGCATTTTCTAAAGCCCATTTCAGGGCTATCATGACATCTTGCTGAAATGAGTCGGAAAAAGTACAACTGACATCCTCAAAAAAGTGTACAGTCATGGCGTGGACATATCAAGACCTCACAAAAATCGCATAGTTAATCATAAGGGAGGGCCGAATATTTTACTTGCTATCTAGGTGTGCTTGTTACCAAAATCTGAAATTCTGAAAGGTTTCGTCAGACAGGATCATAATTCGTTACTAATCGGGTTATAGTCACGTCCTTTTAGTCATTCACGACAGACCTACTACTTTGTCGAACGCAAGTACCACAAACCAACCACACCTTCGACCAAATACCACCGGTGGAACGAAAAAGTGTGAGGGACTGTCTGCAGTAGCGTGTAGTACTTGGTGGGCCTTGTATGTTCCAACTTTGAGCGAGGATAAAAAAAAAAATCAAAGTTCTAAGCGCAGTGCCTGTCCTTTCTTCAAAAAGTCGAAGAAAACACCAAGAAAGAAAAGCCAAACGTCCCACCTTCCAAACTCCTAGCAGCCATCCCTATAGTCGGCGTATGCGGTCTCTGCACGCTCAAGACGGCGTCTACTGAGATTCAATTTCACGCTCCTGCCGCGCTATAAATGGCAGCAGCCGCTTCCTTCCTTTCTCTGCTCTCGGCGGTGTTGGCATTTTGCGGTGGGTTTTGCCGTTTTTATTTTCGGTCTGTCTATATTCTACCTTTCTTTGACTCCAGCGCTTTGAACGCGCCGGCGGCTTTGAAGCGACGCCGGCGCGAGTAAACTGGAGACCGCGGTTGACTTGCTCCCGGCTCCGCGCGATGGCGCCAGCGGAGTGCTCAGTTCAAGAGGGGAGAAAATGGGCGCACAAGACCAATAAGTGAGGGCGCTCGTTCTAGCAGAGCGATGAGAGTTCTTCTTTGTTTGTTTGTTTGTTTGTTTGTTTGTTTGTTTGTTTTTAGAGCGATAGCTGCATAAAAATCTTTGTCACGGGGAAATGGCGTTTGCGACGTAGCATGTCGTGACAGCAAACTCCCGCGTTCACCTGCTGGCCAGACAATAGCGTTAACCATGAGGATTGAGCAATACTGTACATGGAACCAGACGTAGAGAAAGGTGTTTTGAGAATAACTGTATGTTTAAGAAAACTGCCCCCTTCATAATGCTTCTGTAGCCACACTTCGACGCTCGCAATCTAACCTAAACAGAACAAGGGATTACCAGACGCGAAGAAGGTGATTTATTGCACCTTAAGAAATAGCTGCCATATTCCATGCTTCAACAATCATGGAAAGATGCGCATAAGAGTCCTCAGTGAAGTTCGTGATATGATTTAAGACAGGTAAAGAATACCTCCGGCGTAGTTTATGAGATCATGCTCAAAATATCACCGGGATAACAGTTAAATAGCTACAGTCAAAGCTCCCCGCCTCGGACTTTATTTCTTTTTGTGAACTCGCACTAAGCTACTTTACATTCAGTGCGGTCATATTGATTCCAGCGGCCAATAAAACCAGTTTTATTCCAGATGTACGCACTGAAGACCAATAAAGTTTAACGCCATTGAACAGTCACTTGACTTAGGAAACCGCAGGGAAAAAAAGATAGTTAAATTGGCAACAAAATGGACGCCATTCAAAACCGTCAGCTCGTATGCGCGACGAGTCTGGCAGTTTGGGATGCAAAGTGCGTCGAGTTCTTCCTTATTGCTTTTTTTATTTTTCCTTGAAGAGGTCTCCTATGAAGAGTGGTTCATTTTATTTTTTTGTTTCGTTTTGCTTAGGCGCCTAACTCGCCTGTGGTTTCCTATTGCACTGCGGTCTTTTGTGTGCGACTTCCAAAGGCGGCAACTTGACGCAGGAGTGGCGGAAATTCAACTCCGCCAAATTTACCCCGCGACTGCTACTCCATGGCGTTTCTCTGAAAGGACTGCTTATGTATTTTTATCTTAGCTTGCTTCAGAATTTTTTAGTTCTCGTACATCCTTTTGGCGACCATCTTGAGCACTCTGCGGAGAAAGTTCATACTCTTGGTATTGTGTTTCGCAAATCTCTGCAGAAAACTCTTTACAATGCGGGATGGTTGCAGCCACTCTAAGCAGTCCCGCTGTTGGAGGTAACCGAGTCTAGAAGCTGCATATCAATACAAGAGGAAAATGCGCAGCAATTTTGGATCTACATGCCTCCAGGAACGTATCATGAAAAAGACCTTAGTCAAATGTTTAGGGGAATCCCCCAAGGTGGAGTAGATTTGTAATAAGTAGATTTGGCTGCGCTTGGGTGGATGCCAATGAGTAATTACTCCCTTATTGAAACAGACCTTACTTTGCATCAACGCTGAGGCTCGGTTGCTTTATGAATGCTGAAGCGAAGCCTTTTGTAAATGCCTGCGTGTATATTTTTTTTTCACTATCATCACCATCAGCAGCCAAGGTGAGACCGCTGCAGCGGAAAAGTTTCTTCCAAGGACCACAAATTTCTCCTTTCTTTCTACAGTCCGAGCCAGTTCACCTAACTTCTCAACGTCTGCATCGTCCGCGTTTAAAGCAGTAGGGAAAGATACAAAGTGAAAACTTCAGCGCAAAAACTTTGCAAGGAGAAATTACTTCGGAAAAATCTCTTAAATTCAATTCGTCGGCCCAAGATGCGCCCTCTAAAAACCGACACGAGAAATTCACACGAACGTCTGTCTTTTACTTCAACAACAGAGTGGAAAACCAGCAAACATTTTTCGACAGCCGAGCTCTTCCATGATTATTCAATACACACTTGTCTCTTTAAAGTTCCTGCCTTCCACTAGGATTTTCAGGATTAAATTAGCTTGAACTCGGATCATATTTTTTTACGTAAGCAGCAGTTTTAGAATAACGTTATGCCCTGGACCGTTCTGTACAAGGGGTTACGACTGGTGCAGAAGTGTTGAGTGTGAACACCAAGAGCTCCTTCACAGTATAGAATGCAATTGTCCAGTCGGCGTAGAACAACAACGTCAGTTTGCATCTAAAAAGGACTACTCACTGAGTTCGTGTTCAAGTGAAAGAATGGAAACTGGCAGGATCGGACGTGAGACTTTTTTCTTACGGAAAACATGCTTTACCGGTAGATGCGTGGGTACTGTAGAAAGCGACATCTCCCAAAAATACAAAAATAAAAAAAATCGACCTACTGCCATTGCTCTCCAAACCCGCCGAAATTTGCTTGTGAGCTTCATATCGAGGCTGTGCACGTGCGGAATTCATTTAGCCCTTTTCTGACGAGTGATGAGCCCCCTACCTCGATAGTCGCTGCACGGCCCGAAGAGCCTTCGATCCTCACCTTAGCCCTACGTGAGATCCCGCCAATTTCCCTCGGTAGTATGTGGCTAAAAAGCAAACAACGCAGGACACGTCCGGGAATGCGCGCAATAAAAGCAGCATTCCTACACCATGCACGAACAGCCAGCCATTGAAGAGGGCCTGGAAGCGCCGTTCTTTGGAGCTCATACTCGCTCACTTCTGGTTGTTGGCCGAGCAGCAGAATATCCCGGCACAGATTTGCTGCCGCTCTGTCATCACGGGCCGCTTCTTCCTTAGCGCATCCAATAAGCGCCTCAGGGACGACACGGCGTTCCGCTCTCTCCACTGAATTGCCGTGTGGCTTGTGTGGCTTCTATATTTTGTTTATTCTTTATTTTCACACATTTGGTTTCTTTCTTCATTCGTTCGTTTATGCGTCCACTCTTTCATTTATTCCTTCACTCATTCATTAGTTAATTTAGCTTCCTGTTTTACCTCTGTATTAATAGCGACGAAACACGGACGTCTTTAACCTCGTCAAGAATGGAAGGGGCGCTACACTACAGTTTACTTTATGAGGTGTTTCGTAGTCTCTTTCTTATCACGTGTTGCACCACTGCGAATACGCCATTGAGTCCCTGGGAGTGAATCGTAGTAAAGGTGGGCTTAGCCAGGAGACTGTTTCACCTCTTTAAAGCTTACCAGAATGAGCTTATGGCACTACTTATGAGAGATTAATGAATGGAAGCCTAATTCAGAAAGCCTGCACAGCCTGTGAAAGGGTGCCAGATTCGTGCGCTTGTGAGTACTGTCAACAGCGGTATACGTAATTTTGCTCCAGCCACACACCTTAATTCACGGCCACCTTTGTGAAGTCACCAATTAAAATGTACACTTCCATTTCAACGTACGTGCATAACAAAGGCACTAAATACAACCTTTGTCAAAAGTTTAGAGCCCAGGTGGTTTGCTTCTAAGCACTATTGTGGCGCTCCTGTAGCACTAATGGAAGTCCTACGCATCGGAGGGTGCAGGACCAAAAATCTTCTTACCTTCAGGAGATTTGGGACGCCGAGGACGCATTACGAGCAAAGCAATGTGGCCCAGAAGTAGACCCCTGGGCTCTAAACTTTTGACTAAGGCTGTACATGTGCATTGACTCATTACACCATCGATGATTTCGTCGGCATAACTGTTCCTGCGTTGTCAGTGTGTAACATGTGATAAAGCTAAAGAACCGAAAATACGTAGGGCTTAATCCGACGGCGGGGATATTAGAAAGAATTGTGATAACAAGTAGTACGTACTGCGCATACGGGATGGTAGGTGCGAATCCCAATCAATATACACCCGACTGGTCCGGTATACATTTGCGCTAGTAGGTCTCTGCTGTACTTAAACCCTGCATTCATAGCTGAAACGAGGAATCTTCCCTTAATGCCTCGCTCTTACAAGAGAGCGCGCCACGACAACGCCATATATCTACACGAGTGCATCTCAGTGAGGTATACTTGCCACGCAGAATATCGGCGCATTAGAATTCACGAACCGGAACAATTGTGGCTGGCCGAGACAGCCGAAGCGGTTGCCAGGGAGTGTTAATTAAGGCCGACAGGATTGCAGGCAGTCGCTAATTACATTGGCATGGTAAGCCAGCCGCCTCGTCAGCGATTCGTGGACGGCTGCTGACGCGGGCATCGCTTATTGTCCAGACTCTCCGTGCATTGCTTCGACCGAAAGATAATTACGGCGGCAGACGTTAGGGTCTGTTTTTTTTTTTTTTTCAAAGCATTACCAATGTACTACGCACTTTGTGCTCAATTGCCCTAATTATTTTCAAAAAGTGCAGTTTTTCACGGGCCCAAATGGGCGTCCAACACTCAGTGCACATTTCTGCCAAGCGAAGCATTCAAGAAAAATGCCAAACGTGCGCCAAAATATTTGCGAAAAAACATAGCGACACTTACATCGCTTTAAATTTATTAACAGTAACAAAATTTCTCATATATATCAAGCCTTACTGTTCACGTTTGAGACATTCTTTTCTGAGGCGCTACTTCTGACATTTAAGGAAAATTATTTAGATGATATGTGTCACTGCTCGTGTCAATGGAAGAGTAGTGTTAGTGGAGATACATACCGCAATAAGCGGTAGTAGTATAAAAATAACGTGTCAGCAGACAAAAGCAATACCATTGTGGCGGTGATGCATTAACGCGGTAACTGTCAGGTAACGAAATGCGTGACGCCTGCGGTCACTCCATCGTCCTTGCTTGTCGCGTTCTCACCGAGTGATCGATACGTGTCATGTGATAATGGTGTCAATGAAAAGATCTTCGTTCTTAATGCAAGAATCGAGTGCAGTAATATGAACAAAACGAGGATTTATAATTTTAATTTGTCGCCGAAAATCGCATAAAACAAGCTGAAGCGTTATCCTGCTTTGAAACCTTGTCATACTGCAGTAATTACCAACTAGCTCAACTCTCCGTTTTATTGAAACCTTGTGATTACCAGCGTAAAGCAGAAAGCGACTAAATATCTGTAATGTGTTTTTTATATGTTGATAAGTGCATCGTCGCCCTTGAATAAAAATTTACGTTGGCTTTGAATCGCCAATTATATTATTTGAATTTTCTCGATAGATTACGTCACAGTGTTTTACATTTCTTCGTTGAAGCGGTAACCACGATTCACTTACACTTTCATCAGCGAAGCGCAAGTCACTGTGCTCTAACAGGTATGTGGAAACACTAATGGACGCTAACTGTGCCAAAAGCGTCTTTATTTGCTTTCTTGTGCCTTGGGCTATATTACTCTCTAGTTCACCATTTTTGCGGGCCTGCAATCGCTATCGCGCTCGCGATCATGGTTTCCAGCATTGTGATGCATAAAAACAGAGCATACGCTGGTGGAATATTCTCTGTCTAGATCTTTTAGAGCGTTTACAACAGGGCATCTTCGGAATTGAGAACCTGGGACACCAAATATATCGCTGCGCCGAAAAAAAATGTGGGGCTGTAAAATTCAGTCGTCGGTCTTTTTCTTCTTCTTCTAAAAATACGCCCTCTTGTCACCAGAGTGCTTAAACAACAGAGAAAGCAACATTCATTACTGATGTGCTGGAATTATGCTGCCTAAATCATCCTTAACGGCGCCGCCGCGACGGCTAGCGCAATGGCTACCAAGCTGTTGCATTTTTTTTTGTTCATATTATTGAGGATCATGGCCTTTCGGTTCACTCTTTGCTGCAGTTAACGACGGCTGCAAATTCAAATTCTTGTAATTTTTGCTATCAACTTTAGCTTTAGTCTGGAAAAATACGGGCTGCAAAAACGAAATACAACCGGCTGAACATCCTGGCGCCATCTACCGCACGACGGAAGAACTGCAGCTTCACTAGGCAGGTCGATATTCTTATAGACCGCTCCGAAGGCAATGAGATACGCATCTTAGCGTGCCGCACTTGTTGAAAGAATCTATTTTCTTAATTCTGAAAGCATGGTGCGCCATTTAGGAAAGTGCAAGATATAAAGCCACGAACTTATGATGTCGCGGTAATACACTGAGTAAGTGCATACCATTTGCAGCTATCGCTCACGCACATGCCTGAATTATAAACGTCAATACGCAGTCGCATTTTCCATGCCGGTATACTTACCGATGAATGTACTGCACTCCTCGTTTGGCTGGAGCCGAGCATGGCTTGCAACATTTTGTTGAAAACCTACGAACAGCGAAAATTGTTTATTCATTTATGAAATTCTTTATTAATTATTGAGAAACTATTATGTGTTGAAGAAGCGTAGCTTGTTGGGCCAGTTGGTGCATGGTATGTAGAAAACCAGCGAAAAGGACGCATTCACAAGGAGGAGAAGTACACAGGACAACGCTGGAAACACAACTGAAAATTCTTTACTTGGTGGATCGCCAACATCAGAACAGGGCGCAAATGCGCGAGAGCACCACAAACGCTATCAAAACAGCAAACACAAAACTGATTAAGCGAGCGAAGATTGCATGTGGCAACCTATGTCCCATTCATGAAAGTGTACTCTTTTGCCGTGAACCTAACAGAGCTTTCGCTGACGCATTCAGTTCCTAACTGCTTGATTTTAAAAACTTCTAAGATTTCTCGTTCTAGCTGTGTTTTGCCGCGGCCGATGATTTTGACATTATGGAACAGAGGGGTGCAGTCTTTGCAGTGGTTGCAATGTCTTGGAAGATTTGCTGTGTTGCCTGGCTGCAGCGAAGTGCGGTGCTGCCTCATACGATCGTTGACGCATTGACCCGTTTGACCTATGTAGGCCTTGCCACAGGACAGTGGGAGCGAGTAAACAACATCGGTTGTGCATTTGGTAAACATGCTGTGGTGTTTAACATTACATTTCTTTTTTGTGCTAATTTTTTAGATACGTGAACAAAGCGACGACGACGATGTGTGCGCGTAAATCTCAATATTATGGTGTGGAAGTATTGAATATGGTACCACCTTAAATCAAAATGGCTGCCAGCAATTTTCTATTCTCTGGAAAACGTTTCTACTTTTTGAAAATTTGTGGTTATGTTTCTAGATCTCTTAAATGTCAGCCATTCAATGTTGATCGCCGTTATTTTATTTTTTTTACTCATAATTTATAACTGAGCTTCTATTTATTTTGTCGCATAAATAATGAATAGATACAGTGTGCCATACTAGCTTCGGCGATTGGCACAACAGTTTTCGGAGATGTTTTTTATATTCAGCTTGAAAGAGAAATAACTAAAAATAGTGTTGTGGAAGATGCCTTATGTGTAATTCTGCTTTTAATTGAAAAAAAGTAACAGAAGCTAGTTCAATGGTTTGGGGGAAAGGTTCAGGAGGAGTATATTTGAGATAGGGCAATAATTACTCATCAGCCTCTGCCCAGGCGCAGCCATGAAGCTGCGAAGGAAGGCTATAGTTTTCACGAGAACTTAGTGGCTCAAAAAGTAATCCTTGTATGGTGATCGCACCATGGACTAGGATCGCACCATGGTGAGGATGCGGACATGGTGGGTATCGCACCATGTCCGCAGCTGTCGCTTTAGCAGATAAGCTAAACAGGACAACTAGCGGATGGTGGAGCCGTGAACTGCACCCTCATTACAAATCTACACCTATTTGGGAGATTTTCCTCAAACATTGGACTAACATCATTCTTGAATGGTACGGCAAAACAGCGCTGACGGACGGGACAGAAGAAGACGAGACAGACTGTCCAGTCCGTCAGCGCTGTTTTGCCGTACCATTCAAAATGAACCAACCAGCCCGACTCAGCCCTCTCCTAACATCATTCCCATGCTCAAAAAAAAAATCCTTTTCGGCATATAGGCTCAAATTTATAAGACCAAATAAACGTCGCAAATATACGATGCACACGCTGTATGTAATGTCTGGCGCAGTGGAGGACCTGGAGTACGTAATAAATTCTTGTTGCCAGAAAGGTGTTGCAAGCCTGGGCTCGACCAAAAATTTGAAGCCGATGCGGGGCAAACGTCTGAGCATAACACTCAACGGCCGGAACTCGCTCTCTCCAGTAATGCGCACTTGATTTGAAGGCATGAAGTGGAACACCAAGATATTTAGGAGGCAGACAAGACCAATCTATTCCAGCGTACAGGGGCAGAGTTGTGCCCTATGAACCAAACCATAGGCCAGAACTTTTATAGCGATTCATTTGAGCACCAGAAACGATGACAAACCGATCTGTCGTGGACAACACACCATCAATGCTGGGCTTGTCAGTGCAGAAAAATGCAGGATTGTCAGCATGTGCTAACAATTTGACTTCAGTACCCAAAACAGCAAACCCGTGGATGTTACTTTTGCGCAAAACACACAAACAAAGCGGTTCCAGGTAAAGAGCAAAAAGCAAAGGAGCCATCAGACAGTCTTGCTTCACGGAAGAATGGATTGGCACGGGGTTCGAGAGCTGGCCATTGATGATTAATCGTGTTAAACAGTTGCTGTAGCTAAGTTGCACCCCCTTAAGTACAGCAGATCCCACGTCTGCTCTCTCTAGAGGTGAAAGCAGAAATTAATTACCTTTTTATGCCTCTTTGTGCCGGAGGACTGGGCCTAGAGCACCTACCTGTATGTGAGACAGTTGATTGCCCGTTTCTTCCTTTTTTGTAATTGTTCCCATCCGATTATTGTAGCATTCTTGCAGGTTAACTTCATGACTCTGCTTCCGAACTTAGTAGTTTCTTGCAATTTTACTGAACGCCCCCGTTGACTAGGCTTTATGCAGGGAGTTTATGCCTCCGTGCGTTTTTTGACAGCTAGTTTTTCAAATCAGTATTTATATTCTGTACCGCGCAAAAATCTGTAGAGAGATTTCATAACGACGCTCTTCCCGCCCCCACTGTATCGTTCTGTCAGTATACTTTGGGTTCATGGGTCATGATGTTTTAAATCGAATGCGTAAAATGCCAATTTCTCCTTGCACAAAAGCATTTTCTATAAAATTACACACCGAAACTCTACCTGTCAACGCGTAGATCGATAGGAAAAACATTTTTTGTCTTCTGGAAAGTGCCGCTTGTGCAATGCGCCCGAAACAATTGAACATTGTTTTATAGACCACAAAGATGCGATTTTGTTTTGGGATCTGTTGAAGAGGACGCTACAGAAAGATTTTCTCCTAAATTCCTACAGTGTGCGCTACCTTGTTGTTTCCCAACCTGACTCGAGACCCTATGATATGATTCTTCTGACTGGTCTTCATAGCCTTTGGAAAACGCGCATGCGAGACCGCAACGTTGAACCTGTTGTTTCGCCCAGAATTCATTTTAGCCGAATGTTGCTACAGGTAACAGACATTTACAAAGAATTTGACTTTTTACCGAATTGGTTTCCTATCCTGATTCGCTGTACATCCTTGCCGGCCTTTTAGTTATGTTTTCTATGATGTTTGTGCTGCGTAGCGCCTATCTAGCTGCTATGTAAAGTTTTTTTTTTTCGTGTGTATACACACACACACACACACACACACGTATATATACGAGTATATATATATATATATATAGATCCGCTAGGTGGCGCCGCCCTGGTTAGCTGGCTGACTATCGTGCTCCGTTTTTCTCCTGCCCCTGGCCTGGTCCAGGGCCTTGCCCGCCCCTGGATTTACACTCCATCGCGTCAGGAAAACATCCGCACCACGAGGACACCATTCGCATCACGGCCCGCTGTCGAGCTGGCGCTCCAAGCGCCTCCAAAAATCTGCTGCGGCGCGGCGCCTCACTAACCCTAACGCGCCGCGCCTGCACCTCTGGCATGCAGCGTCTCAGCAAGTCCCTGAAGCCGAGACCCACCCATACCTCGCCGGTGTCAACTTCTTCCGACGCGGCCGCCGCGGGGCCTACTCCAACCAAGCTTACAGCCATTTCTCAACCGGCTGCGTTCAACACCGGCCACACCACCGCGCCCATTCCCGTCGCGTTCACCGACGCTGGCAGCTCCGAATCAACAGCCGCAACGCAGCCGGCAGCGTTCGTCACCGCCGCGGCGTCCACTGCTGGCCAACTCCCCGCATTAAGGGAAGCCAAGAGCTTCGGGCCCACAGACGCATCGCAGTCGACTGCGTTCGTCGCCGCCGCCAGTGCCGCCGCACCTACTCGGACCACACTTCCCGCTGACAGCCAGTCCAGCACCTTGGTACCTGCGTCGCAGATTGCGGCTCAGGCTGACGACACAGCAGACATGGACCTTACGGCGTCCCCGGTCGACGGCCATCTCATTCCGTCCCCTGAGGTCGGCTGGACCACCATCGGTGCCTGCCGTAAGCCTGCCTCCGCCACCCGGCCCCGCACCGAGCTCATCACAGTTGGCATCCAGCTTCCCCCTGGCACCCTCAACCCCAAGATACCGCTCTACGACGTCCTCGCCGCAATCGTCTCCGCTGCACAACTGTCCTCCGAGAGCAGTGCGGAGATTACCCTTCAGGCCAAGCCAGCCCAAAGCCTCGTCTTTTTAAAAACTCATTCCCCTCTCACCGCCCACCTCCTGCTTTCTATCACGCATCTTCAGCTTCACGGTAAGCCTATCACCATTAAGACATATGCCCCTAATCCTCCCATCTCATGCCTCGGCGTCATCCATAACGTCGGTGGCCACTTCACCCCTGATGACCTCATGCATGATATCGAATCATTCAAAACCGATATTCTTGCTGCTCGTATGATGGGCACCACTCAGTCGGTGCTCATAACTTTCGCTGGAACCGTAATCCCCCACTTTGTGTATTTCAAACGCGTTGCCTTCCGGTGCCGTCCCCATAAGCCTAAGCCTCCCACCTGCACCCGTTGTCTCGCTCTTGGACACCGCGCCCACCAGTGTCCACAGCACAGCGTTCCGGCAAAGTGCCGTCGCTGTGCTGCTCCTCTACCCGCCGACCCTTCCGCTCATGTATGTGCCCAGCCCTGGTGCGTTCATTGCCAGGTAAACACCCACCCCTCCCTCGACCCCACTTGCCCCTTTCTCCTCGGTAAACAACGCGAGTGTGCCAAAGCTGCGTACCTACGACGCCTAGCTTTGCGCCGGGCCACGCAACCCACCCCCTCCTCCTCCTCTAATCATGAACCTCCGTCAGCTCCGGTCACGTCACCACCAGGCTCCTACGCCGCCAAAGTTAAAGGCTCCTCGGTTCCAGCGTCCCTTTCCAGCGTCTCTTCCACTGCACCACCCTCTGCATCCCTGACTGACGAGAGCCGCTCCTTTGACCTCCGGCTCGCTATGCTGGAACGCCAGCAGCGAGAGCAACAGCGCATTTCCCACGACCTACAACAACAGATACACGCCTTGACCCAAACCCTCCAGACAACCACCTCCTCTCTTACCTCCCAGCTTACCAAGCTAAATGAGCACCTTGCCACACTCACCACTCCCTCCTCCACCGCCCAGGTCGCCCCTTTGGCTGATCTTCTCGAAACCACCACACAGGCACACCACACTCGCTTGGTTCAGCTAGAGACATCGGTTCTGCAGATTCTTACCACCCTCCAAGCACAATCCAAACAATTAGAATCCTTCACTTCTACGCTCCAATCCCTGCATGAGTCACTGCCCCCGGCCAAAAAGAAGGAACGCGTACCCTCACGAAGTTCTACCTCTACACTATCATAATGGCTTTTGGCGAGGACCTCGAGATTGTGCAGTGGAACTGCCGAAATCTGTGCCATAATAAGACCCCCCTCCACCAGTATCTACTCGCCCGCCCCTCCCTGCCCCATTTTCTCCTTCTCCAGGAGACGCGGACGGCCCGCACTGTCCCAGGCTACCGCGCCTACCATGCCGCTACGGCCACACCACTTGCGTCTATTTATGTACGTAGCGACGTGCTCGTGGAGCCACTTGATATCCCCTCCGTCCTTCTTAAATATTTAGTTGGTGTGGTCTATTACCACCCTTCTTCCCGGGTCTCACTCGCCCTTTTGTCTTTCTACAACCCCCCTGTTACCTCCTCTTTATTTTCCGCCCTGGGCAAGTTCCTTCACTCTCTTCCTTCTAACTCCCATCTCCTCTTTGGTGGCGACTTTAATGCCCCTCACACACTCTGGGGCTACCCTCAAACCCTCAAACCCGGTCGCCTCCTCCACTGTCTGGCCCAGGAACGCCACCTCACCCTTCTCAATACTCCTGGCTCCCCTACTCGAGCGGGCACTGCCTCACAGCGCCCCACGACACCCGATCTCACTTTCTCTCGGGGTTCACTTTCATTTCACTGGCAAGTGACAGCCGAAACTCTTCTCAGTGACCACTATCTTGTCCACATTTCCACCTCTCTTTCCCACATCCCTCGATGTCATCCGGTCACTCATACTGACTGGAATGCCTTCCGCGCTAATCTCGCCTCTGACGCCTTTCAATCCTACGACGACTGGACGTCGCGCATCACTGCAGCGCTCACGTCCAGTAGCCGTCGTGTTCGCTCTTGTCACCCAGTCCCAGACCCAGATCCTCACCTACTCCGTTTATGGCGTCGCCGTAAACGTCTTCAACGCTCCTTCCGCTGCCAACCCCACAATGCCCAACTTTCTTCCCGGATCACTGCTCTGCGGGCCGAGATCGTCGCCCACTGCGCCTCACTCGAGCACTCTCGTTGGAGTGCTCTTTGTGACCGTCTTGACTCTGCATTGCACTCGCGATCCACATGGTCTCTCTTCAAATCCCTCCTTGGCACTAAACCTGCCCTTGCTCCCACTCTAGCTAAAGCCCTCACTCAAGGAACTCCCTCCGATGTTTTCGATCAGCTCGCCTCTCTCTATCTCCCGCCCCCTCTGGCACCCTCCTACCCGGTGTACTGCGGTGGACCTAACCCCGATCTGGACCAATCCTTCACTCTCCGGGAGCTCGAATCGGCTCTGGCTGCTAATGCTACACGCTCGGCTCCCGGTGAGGATGCCATTACATACACCACACTTCGCAACCTTCCTGACTGCGCCAAAGAATTCCTCCTTAAAACCTACAATGATGCATGGGACAGCGGCTGCCTGCCCAGCTCCTGGACCTCCTCCCTCATTTCTATGATTCCAAAGCCGGGCAAGCCTACCTCTCTCTCTAACCTCCGCCCAATCTCCCTGACATCATGTGTTGGTAAGACCCTTGAGCGAATGGCCCTGACTCGCCTCTCTAATTTTCTCGAGACGAGGGAGTTCTTTCCTCATTCTCTCATCGGCTTCCGACGCCACGTCTGTGCACAGGACATGTTTCTGGTTCTCCAGCACACGTTTCTGTCACCTACCCCCACTCAAATTCACGCACTTGTGACCGTCGATGTTCGCAAGGCCTTCGACGGTGTTTGCCATGACCACATCCTTTCCCAACTCGCCTCCCTAGACTGTGGCTCCCGCATGTACTGTTATATCCGCTCATTCCTCTCTAAACGTGTCGCTCGCTTTCGAGTCGACACCTATCTGTCCGACCCCCATAACCTCACCCGAGGCACTCCTCAAGGTGCTGTTCTCTCTCCTACCCTTTTCAATCTTGCTATGGCCCCTCTCGCCTCCCAGCTAGCTGAAATTCCCGACCTGCATCATATATTTTACGCCGATGACATCACTCTCTGGTGTTCGTCTGGCTCTCCCGGTCACGTACAGGACACCCTGCAACGTGGCCTAGATCTCATCGACTCCTTTCTCACCACTGCTGGCCTCTCTCCTGCTCCTGAAAAATCCGAGCTCCTTCTCCTCAACCATTCCTCATACCAGCGCTCACACAACCAATTCGTCTCTCTCTACCTTTCTGGCTCTCCCATTCCTGTCGTCAAGCAGTGCAAAGTTCTTGGCTTTCCTTTGCATGCAGCCAAGAACGTGCAAGCCCTCCACCGTGCTGTCACCACCTGCCACTCCGTAACTCACCTCCTGCGGCGCGTGGTCACTCGGCGCTCAGGTCTCCACGAGGCTCATGCGTGCCGAGTTGCCCACGCGCTGGCTCTCAACAAGGTCTTATACTTTGCACCCTACGTTTCCTTCAATCAGACTCAACTTAACGCTCTTGAGACTGCCCTTGTGGGCCTCTACAAGGCAGCTCTCAACCTCCCTATCACTACCTGTACTGCAAAGATCTTTGCAACAGGCCTCTTTCATCCTCTCCGTTCTCTGCTCTCTCTCCATCATGACTCGCAGATTGCCCGGCTTTCCCTTACCCGTCAGGGTCAGTGGTTACTGACTCAAGCGGGTATCTCGCCCCTTCCCTGCGCCCCGATTACCTCTCCTATTCCCACCCCGGCTCCCAATCTTCGCATCCTCCCCCTTCCGTCCAACATGTCCCCCGTTCTCCACGCCGGCCGTCGTCATGCGGCCGCACAGCACCATTCCCCTCTCTTTGATACCCAGGGTGTAGCTTACACGGATGCCTCCTTCGTGGCTCCTCGAGGTTCCTGCGGCTACGCCCTGTACCACCCCCACCTCCCCGCTCCTGAAACTCACACCAGCGGGCCGTTTCTACGCCCTCCAGATGCATTGTCCCTCGAGGTCCTCGCCATTGCGCATGCACTCCAGTCATTTGCCCTCCTTCCCTCTCTTCAAGAGTACACAGTCTATTCAGACTCACAAGCCGCTATACACCACATACAGAAACGCACCCTAACCCCTTCTCTTCAACAGGAGGTCGAACGAGCGGTCTCCGCATTGCAGCCTTCCATCGTTTTCCTCCGCTGGGTCCCTGGGCATTCAGGGATTGACGGCAATGAGCTGGCTCATCAGCTCGCCCGTGACACACTTTTCCGGGCACCGTTGATCCTCTGGCCCAAGCCCTCGGAGGACGGTGGGAGACTCACCCTTCGCCGCACCATAAAAGAGGTCTACCTCGAGCTCCGCCTCGACAAACGCCTTTACCCTCCCCCTCATCCATCACTCACAGTGCCGGAGGCTCGCCTTCTTCGGCACGTTCAAATGAATGCAATCATCACCCCGTCACGCCTCTTTCTCTATCGCTATCGATCGGACCCTTCCTGTCCCAACTGCCCCTGTATCTATGCGGACCTTGCCCATTGCCTCTTCTATTGCCCGGCTGCTCAGCAGTCGGGTTCCTACCCCCCACCTTCCTTATCCATCACCACCTGGCTCGACTGGCTTGGCGCTGAAGGGGAGGAAGAACAGCGACTTCTGGTCGCCCAGGCGGTCGACATGCTCGGCCTGTAAATTTTGGCCGAATAAACGTCTTCTACTACTACTACTATATATATATATATATATATATATATATATATATATATATATATATATATATATATCCTTTCTGTACATGACCATGTAGAATAAATATCGTGAAAGAAAAAGATCTTTTTCGGCATATGCGTTGCGTGCTCGCCTGGCACACTGAGGGCCTGGGCTCGAGTCACAGTGGCGGCAAATTTCTTTTATTGCGAAACCAATACTACGCTCATGAACGGCCTTTCTCGTAGCGGCGGCCGGTAGCCACGTTTGACCTTTAAAATGACCTCTGACGTCATACCAGGGTGAGAGACGGGCTACCAAGTCGAGTCGTCGCGCAGCGGCGGCCGGTAGCCACGCGTGACATTTAGAATGACCTCTGACGTCACGCCATGCCTAGTGACGTCATAGCGTGACGTCGTACCAGGGAGAGATGAGCTACCAAGTCGAGTCACCGAGCAGCGGCGGCCGGTAGCCACGCGTGGCCTCTAGACGCGACGCACTGCTTTCCTTCTTTAGACGCGGCGCGCCGCGTTCCTTCCGTTAAGAGGCGCTGCGCTCGCTTTCGCAACCTACCAGGCTTGCTAAGCCCCCGCCAATTTTTTCGAATGGCCGTTTTCGTGCGGACACGCTCTGATCACACGCTCTGCCGACACGCTGGGCAGACAGGTCCTGTGCACGCCACTCGTGAGACAACAAATGTTTTCGCATCAAAGCGAGATAACCTGTTGAGAATAAGATCGCTGACGACAATACTTGAATCAAAACTGACAACTTGCGACCACCTTTATACGCCAGGACCTTAAATCAGCTGGCTGTGATGAAATCGCCCATATAACTATTGCTGAGGATCAAGAGCCCAATCTAGTTAAGGCGCGAAAGCTTTATTCGTTCTATTCCTTGTGAACGTGTTGTGGTTTTAAGGTGCCGAGTGGAACGAGAATTTGAATTTTCTGCAAAATAAATAGTCAAAACAAACTTATCACATCTTGGTAAGTTACAGCCCTACAGAAATAATACGGAGTATAAAAAGGACGCGCTACCCACTTAGAGACAGGAGAAAGAAAATTAGGTTTGCGAAATAAAGGAAAACAATAAAATAAATTATTCCTTCTCAGTCCCTCTCGGATAACTCAACAAGCCTCCTCAACAAGCACCTCACCTTATATTTAACCTTCATGCGCGCAATAAATTTAATAAAGAAACACTATATATATAATATATTCTTGATAGCAGCGAAGTGCCACCTTTTTCGGGAACAAAAGACCTGCCTAATGAACGAGCCTTTTGTATAATTTTTGCCAGGAGCGGTCTAGTAAAGCGATTAAAGCTCCGATACTTCCGCACGGGTAGCTCGAATGTTTCGGCTCTCTTTACGCTAGATTGCGCTCATCATGGCAACATCCAATTTCACACGGTTGAGAGCACGCGCTATTGAAATCCTGCGTTCCACGAATGTTTCCTTTGAGACTTGCATAGCGATTTGGTTCGCTTCTGCTTATATGCACGAGTTCTTTCAGCGTTCCTTTAATGCATAGTTACGCCACGTTAAGCACGGCACGATCGAGAACTTCGTTCGGCATTAAAGGGCATAAATCTGCGCCCGTAAGTCACCCAAGAAAACCTGGCCATTATCTGCGCATTAGTTGGGATCAGTAGATTACACGCCCCGGGACACACTCATCAGTGCTCGCAAATATTCACCGCTCATGCTCGCATGCATTTAAGTGACTGATTATGTAACTTCTCGACGATTCAAATTAGATTACATTACTTCCTGTAAGATGGGTGCCGATGCAAAAATTGGCAGTGGATTAGCTCGACTATGCCAGAATATACGTAGCAAAAGCAGGCATGTAACACCACTGGCGAAGCGAGCGGAGGCAAGCGCAACGGCGAGGCAAGCGGTGTGACGTCATGCCAGATGGCGCGGCGAGCGCGCGGCATCCGCCAGCTGCGGCGGTTGCTAGGCAACGGCTCAAGGTCGGTCTCTGTGCCTCCTCGGAGCACCGCCACAGCAAAATCGCAAGTTCGTGGCCAATGTAGCTTTCGCTACAATATGTGCAGGGTGTAATGAAGAAATGTTGTCCCTAAAATGATTACACAGTTTTAGAATACAGTGTATTGCCGTTATTCTTACCGAAGAACAGGGAGCACGCCCAGCGCCGGTGAGCACGCGCTGATTGGTCCCGATGCGGTGCGCGTCCGCCGGAAAGGATGTTAGGGTGGGGAGGGTGAATCTTGTCCAGGTGTGATGGCTGCTAAAGAACAGAACGCGCCTGAGAACAATATGTACAGACGACTACGACTATTTGAAACACCTCTACTCACTAAAAAATACTCTAATTGATAGGAACTATCCCCAGCACTCGCTTAATGATGGTTTCTAACGAGCGATAACTTTAAAGCATAGAGTTTCTTACTATTACCTAGAGGGAAAGCTGGCGTCCCGTCTAGGGGAGTTTGCATGGAGCTCCCTCAAGACCACTTCAGCCACCATGGGCGCTGAAACCATTATGGGCCGGTGAGCTACCGACTGCAGAACTACAACTTTTGACCAAAAAATAATGCAAAAATAAACGCTGTTCGATAATAAAGAATGCCCTAACATTCAATATCCTGTCCAATGATTGCAACAAATAAGCAGAAAAGCATGTAAATGCAAAGTTTGCCCAAAATAAGAGATGACTCGCTCTCCTATTGGCCAAGTGTTGAACACTGCAAAAACTAATATTTCGTGCTTGACAGGCGCATTTTAAAAGTAAATATGTTTTCAAATAACTATCGTTGACTAAACATTTAAGAGGTTTTTATTGGCATTTCGGCAAAGAAAAGCCTTTTCTTGGCGTCGTGTGCTGTTGCGGTTTCGCTACTGGGGCTTTTACACACTGCGTTCGCGCCAAAGTCGTCTGCGCAAACACGAACAGCTTTTTTCAAAATGAAACGTATCAGTAGCGACACTCCTTGTTCCTGAAAAAAATAGATAGGACTGTCTCGCACTAAGTAGCTCACCAGCCAATGATGTTTTGAGCGTCCATGGTGGCTGAGGTGCAACGCCGCCAGCTTTCCCTCCAGGTAATAGTAAGAAACTCTATGTTTTAAAGTGAGGCGAGGTAGATTAAAAACCAACGATCTTAAACAGTGAGCGATCTCCTGCACTTAAACAGAACACTCGAACGCCCTACCGAACATGAATATATTCGGCAAAAATGTCGCCCTATTTTAACTAGCAACGACCGTCTCAAGAAGATAATTCCCGACGCACCAAGGGTAACATAAAAACGCAACACAATCCTGAGAGATATCTTAGTACACGTTAAGCTCGATCAGAAACCCCCGGCGACAGTAAGCTCATGCTCTCGACATAGCTGCAAGACATGCAAACATTCACAAAGCGACACTACTGTTAAAAGCAAGGCAAGCGACTTCATCTTTGATATAAAGGCAAGTTTTAACTGGGCCTCGTCTAATGTTATCTATATGTTTGAATGCTCCTTTGTCAGAAGCAATATATCTCTTTAGCAGCAATCATGCCTGGACAAGATTCACCCTCCTCATGCTATCACCCTTCCTAGTTCACACCCTCCTCGCCCTCACGGGACCTTCCTCCTTGGAGCGTTGACTCTATTTAAACGCCGCCAATGATGAACGCTTCGCCCAGACGAAGAACATTCCTCTTGTCGAAAAGTTGGCGAACGCCCTGAGGATTTCCTCTCCATTGTGCACTGTGATTGTCGAGGACCATCTGTCTACCCTCTCTCTCCCATGAAAACCATGTATAGTTCGTTTCAGAGGCACCCGCATCTGCTTGTCTGCTGTCCCTAGCATTGTGACCACCACGTGACAAAAACATCAGCTTGAGTTTCTTTTAAAATGAAACACTGTTTTTGTGGAGCCTGTTCTCGATTCACGCGGCTTTACGCAGTACAAATTTAGCTTATTCAGTCTCATTTTACCGTTATATGTTAGATATTACGGCTCCAACATTTTTCATGTCTAAGCTTCTGCAGTGTTTTTGTGTCTGTTTTTGCATTATGGGAACATTGAGAACCAACTGAGCTTCATCTACATCGATGAATTACCGCGCTCTGACGACAAGGACACTACTTTCACCCAAAACGGAGGTTTTATTAGCTATCGGTTGGGTTGGTTGGTTTATGGGGTTTAACGTCCCAAAGCGACTAAGGCTATGAGAGACGCCGTCAAAAGCCAAAAAGTGGAATACAGGTGTCGCCATCATCGGCTGATTTCGTAAGTAAACTGTTGTGCGTGGACACAGTTTTTTCATTGCGAATCTCTGAGGCTATGCTACACCACAATTTACTTAAAAACGGTCATCACGAAGTCTGTTTCAGTTTTATTCGAGAGGTGGGCAGAATTTTACCCGCTGTTATCACAGCAATAAATTCGGCTTTTGCCGCCGGACGAAAATGAAAATACCCAGAAAGAATGAAATAATTTATTTGTACCAAGAACAAAAATCTAATGGAGTTGTCTTGCTATCACTTAACATTTAATAAATAAGGGCCACAGGCAATACGGACGAGACGGCATGGTAGCTCATACTTCTAAGCAATTATGTGTCAGTACAGCACCTTGCCCAACAATAAATTATAGCATATCGCGGAGCTAGACTTTATCCATTATAACGAAATATGAGCTCTGGAGAGACGACGAAGAGCGAAAGCTCGCCTTACAGCAAAATATTTTCTTCTCAGAGGCACACACCTGTGCAGAAAGAGAGATGCAAAAACCTGGCAGGAAATAAATAGCACACGGTTTAGCATGGCTGAGCCAGGAATATCATGCAGTGACACTAGTTACGGTGAGCACACGAGGTCCATTCGGGATGTTAATGCGAAAGCATCCTGTAACCTAAAGGCCTTGACATTAAATGTCGTAACCATAAATGCATTTGGCGTAAAGGCGCTTGACCTAAAGGCTTTTACTGTAACGACCTTTCGCCTAAAGGCTTTCTGCCTAAAGACCTTCACGCTAAAGGCACCAGCGAGAGGCCGGAGCCCAAACGATGCTCCTCGGTGTCGTCGTCATCGGCGACCGGTGCCGCATGTTTTGCGTGAGACTGGTGATGTTGCCACAGCCGCTTCCTTACACGGTACCAACTCTCTGGGTTCTTCCCGGTTGCGGGTGCGCATTCCGGTTGCGCATTCTTTTGCTCTAGCCAGTAACCACCCAAGCCACTAGCCTGCCTCTCACTTCCCACCCTCTCTGATCCCTTTCCCACTTCGCTTGTCCCTTCTCTCTCCAAGATGTGGAGAGGGGTATTTTCTTCTCTCCACTTTGCTCTTGTCCACCGTGGCAGGTGGCAGTTCAATTGCATTTAAAATAAAATGTTCATTCAGTAAGTGAATAATTCGTTAAGCAATTAATGTCTTACGGTTGACGCTGCGGAAGCCACGGGAGAATGCAGAGCTATATAGCTAGACCAAAGCTGTTGCAGCTTTCGCTGTAAAAATAAAAAATTAAAATTAAACAGCGAATATTATTTTTACTGCAAAACAGCTCCCGCAGTAACTCCAACGGAAATTTTGCATTTCTGCGATCATATTGTATGCAGAAAATTGATATCTTTATTTGATAAGGTCTAGCTGACACCCCCCCCCATCTAAGGCCTCCAAAATATTCCTTAATTGTTTTTGGCCGCTGTGCCAAAAGAAATGATAATTTCGAACGTTCAAAGAGGTAACCGCAAGAGGGCTCTCTGCAGTAGGTAGCGCAGTTAAAAACCATTCAGTTCTGCAGTGGCCATGCGTGTGCTTTTAATCTCATATTGCATCGTTCAGTGCTGTTGGTCCCATTCGACATAGCCGCGTAGGGATTCGATCAGAAGGCTGTTCCTTGGGGACGTTCATATTGCCTAGAAAGCCTAGAACCAATCAAGGTTGAAAACAAGGAACACAAGCGCTGACTTATATGTGTGCTTTATTTTGTGCACGCAGGCACTTATGACGAAAGGTAGAATAGGAAAGAGCACCACTTCATTACTGATATAATACCAAATAGCCTACGCATATTTTTGTAACGTTTCATGTTTTTAATGTTGTCATTTTTGCGACTCTGGGCGGTCATTCTTTAATCAAGCAATTATTAAATCGTTAAAACCTCTTTTCCTCTGTCCTTCCTAGAAAGCCTAGAACCAATCAAGGTTGAAAACAAGGAACACAAGCGCTGACTTATATGTGTGCTTTATTTTCAGCACGCAGGCACTTATGACGAAAGGTAGAATGAGAGAGAGCAGCACTTCATTACTGGTATAATGCCAAATAGCCTACGCATATTTTTGTAACGTTTCATGTTTTTAATGTCCTTTTTGCGACTCTTGGCGATCATTCTTTAATCAAGCAATTATTAAATCGTTAAAACCCCTTTTTCCTCTCCTCTTCCTTTATTTTTCTAAGATATGTTGTGGCCGCAAATAAAAGCGCACTCAGAAGTTAATGCTCGTATTTCGAGTTTTAATTCGTATGCTTTATTTGCGCTACAGAATTCCCTCACAGATATCTTATTGACATGAACAATAGCAACACTCTCAACCTGTTACTTCCCTCTGTTCGTCGCGATCTCACTGGATGCCTAAATAAAACGTCAGGATGGGTAGTCAGCATCAGGTTGAAGTAATTTTCTTTTCTCGTTGTAGTCCCCTAGAACTGTGCGCTGCTTTTGAAAGGAAAGCTTGGTTTGTGGTTTACGGGGGTTTAACGTCCCAGAGCGACTCAGGCTATGAGGGACGCCGTAGTGAAGGACTCGAGAAATTTCGATCACGTGGGGTTCTTTACCGTGCCCTGACATCACACAGTACACGGGTCTCTGGAATTTCACCACCATCGAAATTCTACCGCCGCTACCAGGATCGAACCCACGTCTTTTGGGTCAGTAGCCGAATGCCATCACCACTGAGCCACCGCGGCGGCTGCTGAAAGAAAAGCCCTGTTGACGTAATGCCTTCATGATTGCGATGTCTCAGTGAAGCACTAATGCGTGGGTTGTTTCTCTGGTGATAATATGGCCTAATGACCTCGGGAGATAATACCGGAATCTTACGCGGATGACTCAAAGGGTGGCGGTACCCTTCCGAGAAAGTTTAGTGTGGAGCAGCCACAAATTTAAACGATGCCTCTCGTGTTCCAATCCCTGAGCAAGAAGCCCAGTCTTCCCCTAAACGTTAGCTAGCGCTTTGTGAGCCCAATATTCACAGTCTTACAGCGAAAGCTTTTGCCCGCAGGATTCCACGGAGGATTCTGTGGAAGGGAACTCCGACATCGTGGAGGATTTCATGGCGCTTACCGTCAACGTCCGTTCACGTGACGATCACGTGTCATCACGTGACCAGCGACATCCACATGACCATGCGTCCGTCGTGATCGTTGTGGTATCCAAAATTGGCACAAAGTTTGCAGGCCTTAAGAAGCGGCAGAAAACAGGCGTACGGCTACAGTTTTCGCTGTGTTTAGCGCGTTACCCAGCAGAGAAGAAACATTTGTCACTTTCAGTGCGTTAGTACTAGATGGTCTATTCCGCCACTTAGCCGTTGTCTGTGAGGTCCCTGTGCCCACCGGGCTGAGGGAAGGCCTGCCTGCCATCGCAGGGCAGTGGTGCATCGCTTAACCGCTGCACCACTGCGCCAGGAGGGGTACGAGGACTCCGAGCCACCTGTGAATGTTAAGTAGAGAACGACCAATTCCGCATATATGGTCATTAACCCATTAATGTTTTCGCGTCATACCCTTACGGCGGAGCTTAAGTCCAATCTCGGCGATCGTTTCCCCAAGCCTACTTGACCTTGAAAACTGAGCCTCGAACTGAAATCGAAGTGTTAGCACACCTAATTCGCATTTGGTCTTCCCACGCTAAAGCATCCACCACTTTATTCTTGCCTTTTTATGATAGTAAAGTAGGATTACACAAAACCCAGGCAAAACCAAAAACGCAGCGACTGTATTCGCCACTTGTAATGTGATTGCGCAAAAAAGCAAAGAACTTTTTAGACAGAAAATGCTGTTAGGACAACACACATGTAAAAAAAAAACGCGTAAAAGAAATAGTTACGGGTCAACAGATAGCAGCAGATGTGTCTTCACAGCAGCCAGAGTTGCTATTATGAAAAATAAAAATTCTTTGTTTGAACGTTCTAACTTAAAATACAGAATTAGGAATGACGTTCTGCAAAAGCTTCCCAAAAACTGGCACGAGACAACAGCAAACCATGCAAAGTGCAGGACAAGCTGGCTCGTAAAAAGTGAGGTCACACAAATAACTTTAGCGCTGTTTATTTTAGCAAAAAGAAATTCGCTAAAGAAACAGCATTTGCAACGAAGCGGCACAGTAACACAACGTCAGCTCCACACGCCTTCCTGGCAGAAGAGGAAAGCACACACACGCAAACTTCGTACCCACTCTGCACAGCTGTGTCGTCAAGCGTTCACTTCTACAACACTAAAGACGGCACACAAGAAGTTTTTGAAGCACGTTTCGAGCTCACTCGTTAATGTCCTACGGCGTTTTACACAACATGAAAAACGAGGGTGTTCTGTTTGCTCCGCTGCGTCCCTCCACTTGACGCTGATTTCCTGTCTTGAGCCTGGAGAGACGGCAGCAGTGTATTCCAGAACACAACGAAAGCTCGCCACACTTCTGCTTAATTACGCTCCAGATTCAACGGCGGCTTCAGCTTTTGCAAATGCTCGGCTACTTCACATATCTGGATGGAGCAGCGTGCGGTTGGAAACTTTCTTGAGCCTTACTTCTGACGCCCCACCATACCCACAAAGTATTCTTCCGGACAGCAGAGGCGAATCCTGTACAAAAATAAACCTCGTATTGTGGGCTCGTGATCGTTTACGGGCTTCTGTGCATTTCTAAGAATCACAGCTGTCTGCGCAGACCTACAGGGTATGCTCCGAAAGCTTTGCTTTCCTCGGATTGAGAAAAATGAACCCGCAACGTGAAGCTCATAGTCTGGCTCGTGCATATTAAAAGCGCCAGCTAACTTATTACGGGGAGTTTGCATTTTATGCGTCTTTGGAGCGTTCTAATCTTCCGCGTATGAAAGGAAAGTGACAAATCGAATGTCTCGAGTTTCTTACAATGAACACTTACATGTTTCATTCTGAATGCTTAAATGCCGCAAGGTATCTGGGACAGTCATGCTACAGAAAGCTCAACTTTCTCTGCACTATTACGAGAATAAGCCAACGTATCGCGATTAAGATGCTACTTATCGCTGTGATTTTGCCTGAAATATCAAAGCCCGCCTTCATAATTTCGTGCAGGTATAGCTTTCCAGCATTACAGTCTCTAAATTAGATAGTGTTCTATTTTTATCGTTTTGCTTGAAAAGTATCGCGCTTTGAACGGTGCTTTACAATTCGAAAATGTCTATTTTTTGTTTTGTTTTTTAACATGAAACGGCCGTAGAGAAGTATACAAGAAAATTTAATGAACGTAGGTATTTTATTCCCTTCGACTATTCTCGTACATAAGCGGGCATTATCCGCTCTAACCCTAAATACCAGAAACATCCATAACAGACCAAAGAAAGTAAGGCCTTATAGCTGTATTACGTCAAGGACGGTATTTACTGTGTCGCTTAACTACAAATGACGTCAGCAAATGAACGCCATGCGGTACTTTTTTTGCATTGGCTACTTGATGCGCGATACACAACTGCTTCTTCCTTTTACCTTCCTCTATTCATGGCTCTTTTTTTTATATTCAGCCCAATTCCTGAGCATGTATAAGGAGACAGAAAAGCTCGCAATAAATGCAGTAGTTACTTTGACGTCTAAGAAAATAAAGTTGCAAAATAATTACTCTTATCTGTCTGCTTTTCAGTGCTTCAGATGCGTGTTAACTTCAGCCTGGTTTTCTAACCTGACATATTGCAAGTCACACTTGCCGGCAGTGACGGCTACCTTCAATGAAAAAGCAAGAACGAATGCAAGAAAGAAATGTCAAGATCAAATGCTCCTGCTGCACTAATTTATCTATCGAAAGCAATCGCCGCTGTCCGCTCAGAAGCCTTGCTTCAGCAGGAAACTCCAATCTAATCTTACATGCTTGCTAGAGTTATCGGCTTCGCTTGCGGAACACGTGGTCCAGAGACTTTCGTCCCCGACTCTACCTGTATTTTACTTTAGTCCCATTGTTGGCTTAGGGATAATAAGGTTTCCTTTTCAGTAATCTATTGTGTAGGAGCTTATCTCTGTTTGTCACAGGAACATAAGACTGGTAAGCGCTAGGTAAAGAAGAGCAACAGGTTTATGCCTGCCGAACTTCAAGACTTTTGCAGTTGACTTTATTCCCTCTCCTTCCTCCGAGTTAGGAACTCCCCGAGCGTCCAACTGGAGCGCTTATGCTGTCTTTTTATTTATATACAGCTGCGTTTAGGGATTTTCTAGCCAGAAGTTGCAGTGTCTCCTGTGAAACCGCATCCAGCCCTTGTTCCTCACAAGCAGTTATACTAAGAAAGATCTCCGCGTATTTTCTTTGAGCCAGCACATTGAAAGAAAACATACGGCTGCGATACGATACGGAGCAATACAGCTAAATTATGAGAGAGTTTTGTAAAGTCAGCGGCCAAGTTGGTTAACATGCACAAAATATTTGGACTAACAGTCTTGCACCGGTATACGCCATCTCTTGCATTCTGTCTGCAAGAAAAAAAAATCTTCCATGCGCTTGGCATATACGGCCATCGGTCGCGTGCTGTCAGTTTATCTTGGCTTCCTCCTTTGCACCAGGAAAAGAGAGAGAGAGAGAGAGATTGGTGCGATAAGTTATGCTGTCGTAAGGCCAGCACGCGTGAGCACTAAGTCTACGCCTCCTTGTTGCCTCTTCTCTTGCACGACTTGTTGGCCCCACTTCCCAAATCACCTAGCACCAGCGTGTCCATTCTTCTGCACCACACTTCCATCAGTCCTCGCACATCTTCATCGGGCCCAAAGAACTTTGTGTAAGTAATTTCCAATGTGTAGCCCACAGTTTGCCTGCGGATGAACAGCGGCTACTGTGTTCGGATCACACACTCTGCCTTCTCCCGGGTAGCTTACGTCACGGGCGCTGAGTCGGTCCTGTGACGTGTTCAGACGACGAAGGCGGGGCTTTCGGTGAGAGGCGCGCGCAAGGCCTGCCGGGAGAGGCGATTGCGCGGGCGTACAGATGAGCAGCGAGCACCGGCCGCTCCTCCAGGGCCGGAGGGCAGAGTCTGGGGGCCGGCGGGCCCGACGGTCATAGGTTGATGATGAGCTTCTGCGAGCTGGAGAAGTGCCACTTGTGGTTGTGGCCGATGTCCACGAGCAGGTGCGTGTACAGGGGCAGCACTTGCTTGCTGACGAGCCGGTACTTGGCCGTGCTCAGGCCGTCGCGGTTCATGCGGTACCAGGCCATGCGCACCAGCGCCATCCTGGAGCAGAAGAGGTGAGAGCGAAAATTAATGCTGAGTTAGCCGACAAAACTGGCACAGCAACGGTAAAAATTAACAAAAATAGACGAATTTTCTCCAAATAATGGGTGGTACTGCTACTAGTGCCGTTATTGGTCGACATTGCAGTTTGCGCAGTGATCGATATGTGTTGCGCCGTTTACTGTTTTCCTGACGGCTGCACTTAGGACTTCGCGCCGTAAATATAATGCTTTACACTATAGATAACTCGTAGTGATGCCATCGTGGCCCTTATTGCGGAGAACCAGAAGCACACTGCAAAATTAGGGAGGAGAAGAAGGAATGCAGAAAGTTTAACCGGGAGAAGAAACACGTTTTGCTACTCTGCATGGGAGAAAGGAATGAGGGAATTTAAAGGTGAAGTAGAAAAGGGAGTGACAGGAAATTGAAGCCAGCAAGAGAATAGCGTGCGCTAAAGTTATAGCCTATCGTGAAGGCCCGACGCTCTCAAGAAACGGAGCACTGCCTGACAGGGCTTCACCGCTGGGGATCGCCGCGGCCACTGTCCGAGAATCTTTTTCTGCGTCAGCGGGCGTGTTTTGGAGAATCCTCTGACCTGAGTACGACATCTGAATGGTGGTTAGTTGTGGTATCTGTATGTCAAACTTTGCAAGCCTTCTTTGCACTACAAATGAGCTCTCTCGCCAAGCTCATAAATGTCGTTATCTGGCGTTTTGACAGAGAAAAAGGCTTCACGATGTGCGCGGTTTAAAGCATCACGGCAAGCTCATTCCTAAGTTTAGAAGACGTTATCCAGGCAGTGTATACCTGCTAATTTTTTTTTTATTTGTCCTCTTCTGTGACTTCAATTTGTGGTCCTTAGCTCAGTTTTACGACAGGATAGAAGTGCCAAAATTTCTAGGGGCCAAAAAATTGCAGAAACCTCACAAATCTCACTTCACTCACTTGTCTTCTCATATAAACAACAGCTCTGTCAATAACGCCCTGCCATAAGTTAGAAGTAAACTTCAACAACTAAATTAATATATGCATTGTTTGGCATTAGCCAACGGCCTCAATTAACTGGCTGCTACACCGACCAAGAGGCAAGAAACATGCCGACTTTTATGACATCTGACGGATACGAAGCCAGCGAATTAACATATGAAGCATAGCGGTATACACCTCAGAGAACAACTAAACGTGAAAATAAGACTTCGAATGTTGCTCCCTGCACCACGAACGCCCTGAGGCAGGGCCGCGAATGGAAGTTCACGCTAGAGGACAAAGAAGCGCCTTCGCACTTTTCAGCTTATTCTGCAGGTGATTGGGACGAATGTATCGAACACGAAAACAAACAACAAGGTACCAAAAATCGGAATAACTAGAATCCGGTGTCAAGGGAGAAAAAAACTGCCTTCAAAAAGCTAAACACCAGACACAATGCATCCGCAAAGCGGTTCCTCCCCGGCGACTTCGTCTCGCACCGGCTGTCACCGACAGTGCGGAGTTTCCCCGCAGCTTTGTTCCTGCGGTCGATGAGGAGCGACGAATCTCCGCTTCGAGATTCCCTCGCCGGGTTTCCTTTTCTGGACTGCTTCGCACCCGTTGATGGGGTGACACCTTGCAGCTCCTGCGTGCTGTTAGTTTTTTTTAGCTTCCAAAATCGAAAACCCTGTCCCTTTCTGTTCTGCTCTGTCTGTATTGTGGCATCGAAATTTCGGTGGAACTGAACGAAACCTTAACTCTGCGCGGCAAAGATGTTTGCGTCGGCGCTCTTCGTGCGTCGGCGACTGCACGACGAGGAAAAACAAGAACAAGATCAGCGTGTTGGAAGTGAACCTGTCACGAAGCACGATTGCTATACCGTTCCCGCCTTTGAGGTTTGTTATTTCGTTTCCCTTCTTTATTTTTGTGACGGTGAACCTGCGTTATTTCGCCGAGGAATCCAGTGACACGGCCAACCTTGTCAGCTGCACCGGCGTGTGCAGTCTGTGCAAAGATTGGGTGCACTTGCCTTATGTTGTTGGGCGACTCCGGACGTTGGTGGTGTTTGATCATGGTGTATCGGGCGACGGAAGCGGGTGGGCGGATGATTTTCAGATTCTTGTGCTTGATTCTGCGCATGAGAAAAAAAGGAAACAGAGGGCATGAAGAATACGCACAGACACACAAGGAAAGCAAACCTTCTTAGAAGTGAAAACGAAATAAACTAAGCCCGTATGGTCTTGAAGTAGGAGTGTCAAATTCGGATTGCTGCTGTGGGAAAATATTCGGCCCATTGATTTAGGCTATGCATAAAACTGCTAAATTTGAGAGTTACGATTTTTTGAAATTTAGCGTAATTAAATTCCTTGTGTTAGACCCTTTATGGCTATTCCGTGTTACCTCACCAAGAAGGTAGAGTAAAGAGGTACTAATAAGGTGTATCAAACATTGTTCGCTGGTTGAGGAGTAGCTTTGTATTCGTGACTTAACCCCTTCGTGAGACAGAACTAGCCTGCCGCGAGTTAAAGCGGTAGGCCTAGCAGACAATGGGTAACAAGTGACACTTTCGGGATACCTAATCCAAACCGTACCACTTTTTTATCTTGCTTTTGCAAAATATTTTCGCCAATCTTCCCTTCTGCCTTGTGCAACAAAATTCGCCACTGGAGGCCTGTAATTTTTGATGATCCAGCAGAAGCCATGAAAAGTGCCAAGCAAGCCAATGACACAAAGAGGCCAATGGGGGACAAGAAGTGTTTCGGGGGTCTCATTCACATGTCACTTTCTTTTTCTAGAAGTAATGATTTTTTTTTTCATGTGCACTTGAGTCAACAGATAAGATGCAGCGGGCAGCATTATGTGCGGGTTTTGAAACCCATGTGTGACCGTGTTTTGTGAAGTAATTTTCCTGATTATTTCCTCCCGTTTCTGTTGCAGTGGTCAGTCCAGCGTACGAAATCGAAGGCGCTGGGTGACGTTTGCAGCTGCCTCTAAGCCCGTACGTCCAGAGCGGAGTCTGCTATTCGCAGAGAAGCAACATAGACGCAACAGAGAAAAATACTTTATGAACACCGCCCATCGGTCTTCTTTTTGAATGACTCTCTCTTCTTGCGTCTATATTCCCTAATAGGGGAGTAATTTCTCATTGGCATCCACCCAAGCGCAGCCATACGGCTACAAAGGAAAGCTATACAGCTTTCTCAGAAACTTCGTAGTTAAAGAAAAATTCGTCCTGGTCCGGGGTTCGAACCCAGGACCACCGCTTCACCGGAGCAGTCGCTATACCAACTGAGCTAACCGGGACGGTAAGCTTATGGTACGGCAAGAGCGAATTGATCAATAACTCGAAGTGGGAACAATGTTGGTCAAATGTTTAGGGGAATCCCCCAAGGTGGAGGAAATTTGTAATAGGGGAGTAATTACTCATCGGCATCCACCCAAGCGCAGCCATACGGCTACAAAGGAAAGCTACACAGCTTTCTCAGCAACTTTCTCAGAAACTTTCTCAGAAGCTTTCTCAGAAACTCAGTTTCTGAGAAAGCTGTATAGCTTTCCTTTGTAGCCGTATGGCTGCGCTTGGGTGGATGCCAATGAGTAATTACTCCCCTATTACAAATTTCCTCCACCTTGGGGGATTCCCCTATACATTTGTCTATATTCCCTACAAAATTTTAACTCTTCCTTAAAGAAGGAGGCTCGCTCAAGCTTTAAAATGGTATTCCTTTCTTTTCTGGAAATAGCCCATTGATCTTGGTCAAAAATCATTTCAAGTAGCACTTAAATCAAGAGCACGGAGAAAGCGAAGCGTCTGGTAGTTTGAGGAGCGATATAGGACTTTATTTTATAGGACCCTAATTTGATCACATTGGCATTTTAACTTACATTCTCCAAATGGCCTCAATTAGCAGTGAAAATTCTCTATTATTCCGCGTGCCTAAGCGACATGTTTACAGTGCTACTTATTTCTTTCGTCTTTCCAAAGCCTGTATAGCATCCATGACTAAGAAATTGATGTGTGTTAAGTCACCACTTTACCCTTCCCTTACTGAACAGAGCCCACAGACAGTTTCAATAAGTAAGTTTTGCAAGTGTCAACAAAGCACGTAGAAAAGACCAGGACGAAGATGAAAAATGGCACAGACAGGCGCTAACTTCCCTATCTCGTCCTCGTCGTTTTCTCAGCGCTTTGTTGTAAAGGATATATTACCAACTAGCCCAAACCAGCACCTTATTTTACTAGTGATTACACCGTTGTTCCTTTTGAACTACGATGTTTCTTTGAAGCTAACACCCTAACTTCAACCCAGCCGCACTCCCTTACGAAAATTTCTTGCCTGTATCTTTTTTGAGCAGAAGGAAATTATGCGAGATTGGTATTATGTGAGATTTCTGTTCCATCCAGGAAAGCTGTCTGCTGTCAAAGAAGCGTAAAATTATCTCCGGATACTTCCACATTTCCAGAAAGCGGTCCAAACCTCGTTATTGTGGTAGATATTTGAAAAAACTCCGAAACTTCCGCAGTTCCTGCTTCTTGCCTTTTAGGAGACCGTTGGCCTCACTTTTTGAAGGCAGTTTTAAGGGTCATGTACTTCTCCTAGTCTCCTAACCGACAATGCCTGCTTTCCATATGCAAACAGTATCATGCCTGATTTTCTCCGTTAAAAAAAAAAATAATTTTATTTCAGCCAAGTACTGATATTGCGTCGTCTGCGATCAGAACAAACGTTACAAAACCACTGTAATCAACATCACAGTTAGTTACCACTGGAGCCGTCACGCTAAATGGTACTCAGGTGTTCAACACTGAGCAAGATAAACAGACCCAGTTATCAACTCCTATCAATCCAGGCTTTTTATTGCCCAGTACTTTGCACGACATAATACCGGGTCATATGCCTAATTCGCCGGCGGTAACACTGCCGTTGGTAGCCAATCAGTGAAATGTTTCCTCACATGTGCAAGAAGTTTTAAATTAGAGCAACATATCTCCTGGTAAGTTTTCTTCATTGATGCGCGCTCCATCGAACGTCTCCGGGAACACCTTCAGTAGAAAACGTAGACGAAGTTCGAGTAAACTGCTCAGGTAGTTCTGGCATTGTATGTTGACACCTCATGATTACAGTATAAAAAACTCTGCCTGATAAGCTTTCTTTCTCCTTTTAGTTTTTTTTTTTTTTGTAATTTACCCTGTGCAAGTCAGCGTCATTGTTGCTATGCTAAAAAGGAAACGTGATCATCAAGGTTAGAGAATGAAACTATTAGTTTAATTTTTCATCCTGACATTTTATTTTTGTTAGTTAGCCCGATGCTCCTCTGTGTCTTCCGAGTTCTTTTCAAGCGTGCACTGTATTATAATTAAAACGGCTGCTGAAACGAGGCAGTGTGTGGCGTTGACGGGATCTTGCCTGTAGGCCATGTCGTCGTCCTCTCCTCCCCAGCCCCAGTAGAGGTTGGAGAAGCCGTTCACTTTGAGGAAGTGCTCCCGCTTGATGGCCAGCACACCGCCCACCAGCATCTGGTACGGAAGTCTGCGACAAACACACACATAGACAAAAGGGCGTTAGAACCAGACCTCCCATTAGCAAACCAAATAAAACAGGAACGCCGTGCGAGCTGGAGGGTATGTTTATTTTTATTTCTCTGGCAGTTGCTTGCATTCTCTTCAGTGCGCAGTTTTCCGGTCAGCTCAAGCTCTCATACTTCTGTGTAGCGCAGTATTCACCAAACTAATAAACTCAACAAGAATTGCATAGGAGCAGTGATCTGCTATTGCCTTCAATATTATTGCCAGAAGTCACATCACGGCGACTTCCAAGCATAGTTTACCCGCGAATTCCCGACAGCTTCCCCTGCCGTTCACTCCCATTCCTTGTTCCCCGAATTTCGCCCGTTTACCAAACATATTAAATTTCGCCATATACCACGCGGAAGGGCTTACAGAACACAGTGGAAGGCGGCAGGCGCGCACAATATTAAGTGCACGACGACACGTCTTGTTGTCGTCATCTTTCGCAAGCCCTTCGTAGAAACTGGCTGTGCAAGACAGTACTAGTTTTAGCCCACTGAGAAAGCCCAGCTTGTACAAGCAGCCTAGAGAAATGAGTGCGCTGAGGCTGCATATTAGTTGTTATGAGTGCTCGATAGTTTAGTTTGGCCGAACTTTTCTTCCTTTTCTCTTTGTTTTTCTTTTTCTTTCTTCTGTCATCTTCCTTTAGAACGTTGAGCCTACTGTGAACATGGCCGCGCTGACAACTTCAGATGTTCTGGCCCCTTATACCAAGGCCCATAACCCAAATTCGACAGATACCAAATTCGGGCGATTTGGGAGAACTGTAAAACATATCGTTCTGCGTTCGCTTTGCGAGTTGTACGTGTCACTTAAAATTCTACACCGTGGCTTAGATGTTCAATAGGACGTGCTCTGCCTGCAAGTGTGAAAACCCCCCACTTCTCATTTATACAAGGTGCAGCTCATGCCCATTTCGGTCCTCTCTACCGCAACTCATCTTCCCTAGGAATGCGCCCGCCGCAGCAGGCTCGATATTGTGTTGTGTGCTTCAGTTCTTATTCGGCTATACATTCGCCAGTAACGGTTTTAAAATGAGCTTTTGTTACAGTATTCGGCAACTGATTTCTTGGACTGTATCAGTGGTACGAATTGACACGAATCGCTTGCGCATGGCGGTCTTGACAAGCTCAGAAAAGTGTTCCTGCGAAATCGTGACGGAAATCAATAATCGTTCATTATTTTTATTTACTGTCTAACCTACGAAACAGTGTTTCACTGTCACTCAATTGGTGGCCTCTGCCGGCGTGCTGGATATAAATACAGAACACCCAAACTTTGTTTATCAGGAGCTGATGCATTTGTTAGTGCTCGAAGAAGGCAGTAAGAGTAAGAATGGAGAGAGGGGGGGGGGGGGGGAAGGACTGGCTCATTTTCATACCTCATCTACTAAAAACAACGAATGTTATACGGGTTCTTGTTTTTGTTACAGTTTAGTAAGTTGTTTTTTTTCTGGCTGAGAATTACAAAATGAGTAAAAGGTGCTTTGTAATGACCATGTTTAGAAAAGTATTGCTTTCTTTTTCGCTGGGTAGTGGTCTGGAAGCGGGCGGAGTGGGTTAGGGAACAAACGCGGGTTAATTAGATTCCAGGCGAAATCGAGAGGAAGAAATGTTCTTGGGCAGGGCATGTAATGCGAAGGCAAGATAACCGCTGGTCCTTAAGGGTAACGGAGTGGATTCCAAGAGAAGGCAAGCGTAGCATGGGGCAGCAGAAAGTTAGGTGGGCGGATGACATTAAGTTTGCGGAGACACGGTGGCTGCAGCTGGCAAAAGACAGGGTTAATTTGAAAGACGTGGGAGAGGCCTTCGCACTGCAGTGGGCGTAGTCAGGCTGATGATGATGATGATTAATGGTTCTGCAGTGTACGATATTCTGTCTGTGCAGTGATGGTGGAATGGTCGTCGTCAGGCACTTTGCTGCCTTTCGCTATACCTCTAAGGCAGTTTTTTACAACCATGGGATGAACCAAAGAAAAAGAAACATGGTCAATTGACTCCATACCCATCCCTGACTTCTTCCTTATCTCTTTCATCACCCTGCGGACTTTATCTTATTTTTCGTACTCAGTTGCGTCTTTCCTGTCCTGCATTCGTGTGGTTAGCCGCAACTTCGGCAATGTTCTGCGAAAACGCTTCTATAATTCGAGGTCTTTCCAGGTCACTGATTGCTAACGAGTTACAATAGTTTCTTATCTCTCCGCTTTTTAGTACTACTTGGTCTTTCGCAAAGTTCCATAAAAGCTCTCCACTTCATATCTCTGGCGAATGCTAATGTAGTAGTCGTTGTTGTAAGAGCCTCCATTGTGTATTTTGTTTTTCTTCTGTTAAAACGAAAGCTTTGGTCAAAGGCATGAGCACCACAAGGACGATTCTTCGTTCGCCTAGGAGTGTTGTCTTGCGCAGTACGTTTCTACAGTGCGTGAAACTAAATGTGGAGGGGTTGCTCAAGAATAAGGATCATTAGTCTTGAGCACGTTGAACGTATGAGCATGTATTTTTTCACAAGACTTGGAGACATTTCGAGGCTGTAGCCCGAAAGGAGAACGGCCGCTAAATTTAGAGCTTGCCCAAGTTTTGCTCCTCCTGTCGCTGCGTTGTCGCGTTGTTAGCGGACTGCTCAAAGCAGCTGCACTCACTACATGCGTCGCTTGAAGCTTGTGTAATCTACATCCGTTCGTTAAGCTTATTTTTTACTCGGGGCGGAGAAACGTTCATATTTCCACAGCGTTTTTTTTTTTTTGCGACATAATTTTCTGGAACATTTTTTTCGGTTCCTCCCGTGTCTTGTTTGCTATTTGATGTTTTCTTTAAATTTTCTTCTCGTCAAGATTATTTCTTTAAAGTGCATGTGAATCCATGGCAATAACTGTGCATGTGCAAAAAATGTTGAGTTTAATAAGGAGCACTGTGGAGTTGTAATCTGCATTACAATGTTTTATTTCTGCTGAGCTACCAAATTAACAATGTTCAGCTCTAGCGCATGTAGATTCTCGTAAATGTGGCCAGAAATTAGTTTCTATCAAAATTTGAATCCCTGCCTTATCGAAAACTCAATTACCGTTGTCACTGCGCTTTTATTCGCCGCAAAGGTGAATGCTCTTTGTTTTGCGTGTTCCCGCAGAGCTGCATCCAAAATTTGATTAAATATCTATTTTGCGGTCGATAAAAATGTACTTCACAGAGTTTATCCAACCCAATGCTCCGATCGTCACAAAAAATACTCCTAGCGGTTTCAACCTGATTCTAGTTTGTTTGTTTGTTTGTTTGTTTGTTTGTTTGTTTGTTTGTTTGTTTGTTTGTTTGTTTGTTTGTTTGTTTGTTTGTTTGTTTGTTTTTTGAAATCATACTGCCCCGTCCTCAACACCACCCCTCGGCTTTCTACGTTTTAATCAGCGGTCTTCTATGCTGACATGCAAACAGAGTTCTGTTGTGCACGGCAATGCCTATTGCGACACATTTCTTCAGTTCACAGACAATTAACCTGCGTTGACATAAGCAGTATCGAAGAGGTTGCAAGCACCACATATCTCAATGCCAGTGGGAATTTCCCACGCATTGCCAGTCTCGACATCGTGGAGTGTTGACTTTCAATAGCGAAACATTGAAAAAAACTGATTCTAGCAAAATATCGGCGTCGTTGAGGCCACAAAGCGAACAGGCGTAAATAAGGAATATCTGCGTAGAGCGCACATGTAAAAAAGTAGTGGGGTTTTAACGTCGTTAATCCCAGTAGCCGTCCGAAAGCGTGTGTATAGCCTGGTTGGCTAATGGTTTCGCTCTTTTGGGTCGTCGGCATATATGGCGATGATATTAGAGTGAGGTTAAGCTCTGGTCGAGGTTAAGCTGATCTGATTTATCCGCGCAGCAGATGGAAGGTGATGAAGACGACGGTGTGCAGTACACAGTGCGAGTGTGTGTTACAGTTTAACAGGCGGGCCATTAAGCCTGAGGGCATCATCACCATCATCATCATCATCATCAACAGGCAGGAATAAAGCTAACCTGTTCGCGCCGCCGCTGGTTCGAAAGCTAGCCGCGGCAGTATTTATTTTATTTCTGCATGGGCGCTTGCTAAACTAGGCTTTGCCAAAGTCAACTTCAAGGTCAAGCTTCACACAAACTCGGCGAGCCGGTTAGGCCTCGTGAAGTAGTGCTTTCGCACTCGTTCGGGGAAGCAAAGAACATGTATTCCCTTGAATAGGTGTATATCACGTGTCTGAGCTCATTGGGCAGACATACGTGTCTGCAGGCATAGGTTGTGATAGCACCAAAGAAGTTTTATTACAACACGTGAGGCCACCTTGACATCCTTCCAAAATAAGAGCGCAGCCTCTCACCAATTTGTTAATTTAATTGCGAAATTTAGATGAGAAGGCCGATCCGACAACAGACAGCATACATTTGCAGTCTTTTAATAATGACAGTGTAATCTTCAATATTTCAATAACGAGTAAACGTATGCTGCCAAAACACGCATCAAATCTCCGCCTTGAGACCTAAATAAAAAATATGCGACATCCATGCCACCTGACAACGGCATCGGAGAGGGAGACACCGGGCGTGCCCAAATGCACATAATTTGTTGTTAACAGAAGTAATAATCAGGCAAATAACTGTAGGCAGATCACGCCGAGAAAGCACCTTTCGGGGCAGACGGCAGCCGCAGTGCTTCCCGGTCATGTAAGCTATCAGCTCTTTTTGTTCCTTTTATATAACCGCCCATTTAACGGACTTTACGACGCTTCGTGGCAGAATATTGTGTCCCTCTGCACAGTCCGCTACTTCAGGGACATATTTTGTAGAATGACTCATCTCTAGATTCATTCTATTTCTTTCTTGGCTTTGTTCCGCCCTGCCCTCATCACTACAGCTGACAAATGACATTGCTTTCGTCACAGACAGCACCTAACAAAGGCGACAGGGCGAAAGAATGAATCGGGCGAATGGCTGTTATAAAAAGCTTTAGTGATTCCAAAGACACGACATTGACAGCTACATTCCCGTTTTAATTGTAGTACAGCGAATCACTTAGTGTTGTGACTGCACACTCACGTGTAGTTGAACTTGTCGATGGCGACCGACATGTGGCGGGGACTGGGCGGGCAGGAGTACATGTTCCTGTCGTCCTCGGGTATGAGGTCCACGTCGTGGAACACAAAGCAGTGGTAGTCAGCGTCGCGGAACGCCTCCCTGACGCCGGCGTTCATCAACACGCCCTTGTTGAACGTGTCGTTGCCGTACTGCAGGAACGGGCCGGAAAAAAGGAGCAAGCGCATGAGTGCATTCTGAAATTGCGTCGAGGCCAGCTGACATCACAGCGATCGAAAAACTCATTACAGCCGCTAGCACGCAACTTACGCGACTGCCACTTAGTGAGTGTTCTCCACCATACGCATCATCAGCGTAGAGGAAACTAAAGCATGGAAACAAAAACGCAAGCTGCAGGAGGGCAAATACAAGTGGGGCTTTTTAAAACTGCCACATAACGCTCTCTACGGCTTGGAAGTGAAACTCGTCTGTGCAAGTATGGGACAGTGGGGCGAAACACAACACTGGACAAAATACATTGTTTCTTAGCGCCCTTGACATTTTGATAGTCAAATCATATTAGCTGAAAATTTACTAGCATGACCAGCTGCATGCTTAGGGCAATGAAACTAGAGCTGACAAACTCAGCCTGTTCTAAGCGAAGAAAAAAACAGATATGAGCTTTGGTGAATGAGAAAGCATTCGAAAAGGCGCGAAATCCTCCAAGCCACAATTTTTAGAACTGCGCAGCTCAACCGCCTAAGCATCCTGAATTAACCTATTATTTATTGCAGATGGTTATTCGTCTGATCTCAAGGCAAGTTTCAGAATGTTTGCACCTCACATTCTTATGGGGTAATTATTTTAGACAAGATACACATAGGGCAAAACCCGATACTATGATGCTGTTTAGGGTCTAAAGTAACGGCGGTCGCTGTTTTGCTGCCCCAGGGCTCTGCCCTTATTTTATCGCTATCTAGGGCTGTCTGAACGCACAACAAGAAAGAACTGCTTGCCGACTGGTGCGACGAAGACTTGAAGAAAGCTCTGGAGAGCATCAGTCAGTGTTGGTGTCAACAAGTGTTTTTGTCTCGCTACACAGGCCCACCGCTGAACAGTAGCGAAAGTGAGAAAATGTGAAGGAAAAAAATGCGCAGGCTTTCTTTAAGCCTTAGGCGCCACACTTTTTTTTCCCCGAGCAAGGACGTCTAGATTTAGAGTGAAGTGACAATGCAACAAGCTCTGTTTGGTCTGACTTGTAGTCACGCCAAAAAGTTCGTGTTCGGGTAATTGTAATGCAACTAAATCATATGTTAATTCTACAGGGAGGAGGCAAAAGTGTAACAACCGTGCCACTAAAGCAGAAAAAGGTTGCGAAAAAGGCAGGCAGTTGAACAGAAACGCGCATTCACGCTACACGCAAAGCCTGGCTGTATACATAGAACTGCCTAGTATGTAGCGGGCCATGAAACAAAATAGTGATGGGTCCTGTTTGGATCCACAGCTAGTCAAGCTGATATGCTCAGATAGATTGTGTCGGTGCCCATGGAGTCAACTGCGCGAGCATCCACTGCAAGACCGAATAACATCTTGATTTTAGAAGGGCGTTTCATTTTGCCCCATCCACTCTCATTCCGCCCCAGGCATTGGAGCAAAATAAGACATTTCGAACTTGTTAATATCATAAAATAACCCTATGCTGTTTTCCTAGGGAAAGCCATGACGGTGCGGTGTAATTGTATTATATGTGTTCGTACCGATCAATAATAAACAAAAGGTGAGAATTTTCTAATCTGGGTTGAGTTTTGCCCCACACTCCCCTAATTAGTCTTCCTTGACTAAGATATTCTCGTTTTGCTGTTGCTGTTTCATTTGCCGCTGATATTCATTACAGCACGCAACACAGGAAGAGTTTACAGCGCTGCGTAATTCGAGTTGCAATACCTCCGTCGCTCCGATGAAGCGGGATAAGGAATGCCCCTAAGTTTATTTGCCCGCTCTCTTTTCTTTGAGGCTACCTTTTCTTGTATGCCACGCAGTCATGTGCATCATAGTGTTCAACATGAAGGCCATAAATCGGATAGTCTTAGTGTCCAATATTCATCTGGCATGCCCTTCCTGAACACTCTCTGCCGGTAAAGAATACACAAACCCAGCCGGCGGCAGCACCTGTCATCACAGAGCAGTAGCGCGTTATTTAACCGTTGCCCCACTCTCCCAGGAGTTGTATGAGGACACCCAGCGATCGATGGATGTCGAGTCTTGAATGACCAATTCCATATTACGGGCATTAACCCATTAACGCTATGGCTTCATAATCTTAAGCGCTGAGCTAAGTTGTCCCTTCTAGTTTTTTTTTTCTTTCTTTTTCTTTCTCGAAGGCTGCACAACTACAAACGAACGCCGAGTCTTACTTCGCACGGCCGTTCTAATTCTAACCCGTTATTAAGCGTGACACGTGCGGAGTGCCCTCACGTCGCGAAGGCGGGATCCCGAAGGTTATGTCAGTTGCCAGTCTTCATAAAACGGAGCATCAATCATTAAATATGCAACCGCGAGCAGTCAAGCGATTTGAACAGCAAACGCTATTGCTTCTTCGAAATTTTTTTTGGTCATGTAAACTATAACTTGAGATAATAGCAGCGGTGCACGACGAGCAAAGCGTAACGTTACGTTTGTAGCCTACGTTAGTTCATTTGGGACACTTAGCCAATACATCATCGATATTCACGAATAAGCGAGAAGATATTAGCTGCACATGCTTTTGAGTATGCGCAAGTGAAATCGCAATTATTGACGACTTATACTCATACGCCCACTCATCGGCATGGCGATGTGAACAGGAGAAAGCTAGTGCGTTCGCCCGAACCACTCTTCATCTTTATCTCCGTCACACCTAAAAAGAAAAAAAAAAGGCAGTAGTGTTTTTTTTTTTTAATTATTAAAACCAGCAGTAGAAAATAAAACGAGTTGATACCGATTTTTTTTTTTTGTTGCACACTTTTTTGTTGACTGAAGTGCAGTCATCGGGTCTTACAAAAACAATTCGTTGTACACCAATAAGCAAAAGTAGTTTACCGGGTCTCTTCGTTAACGGCGCAGTATGGAGTTTTAACGAACAAGAGGAAAAACGATCTTGAAAAACGATCACGGGAACCACTTGAGCTCTCCTTGCGTGCCCTCTTTTTATTCTTATTGCTTGCGCGCATCCACTTCCTTCGGTCTCGGTGTTTAACTGCGTTTCTTCGTCCATATGGCATGCTTCTTCTCAAGTTTATTACTCGCGGACCCCGTTCCGTCGAGAAATCATCTATTGCCAGCGCGAAACCTTTCTTCCCAGCGCAATAAACCACTCCGCCGAATCGCTGCGGTCCATCTCCCGCTGGGCCTTTCCCATTGTTCGAGTTTTTTTTTTTTTTCATCTCTAAAAATAATCACCTAGTCGAGACTGCAGTTATACCCTATTCTATTTAACTTCTCCGTTTGTAGACCGGCCTGCAAAACATTACTGGGTTCCACGCCTTTTTCTCAAAGGCTAGACCACCTCTACCATCTGCACAATGCTTTCAGACCCGTTCAGCAGGACCCATTACCTAATTTATAGTCTGCCTTGAGTCCTCAACGCTTCGAGTCGCTTCAAGTTTGTTAGGTGAATGCGACGCCTTGCGAACATTCGGTGCTAGTGATAAGGGCTCGTTCAGTTCATTTCCATCAATCCTCTAAAACGGGTATTCGCAAAGTCTGTCGCCAACACAAGTTACGTTTAAACGTTAGTTCATTGAGAATTTATATTCTCAAAGTCAGTCATGCCACCAAAATTTAATGCGGTAAAAAAATTGTACAGGCTAATTGCGTGTTCCCTGATCAATTCGCGCTACAAGGAACATACACACGGAAACACAAACGGACGAAGTGCATGTTCAGCGTCTAGTCGCAAGTGGTCCGAATGTGCTGGAGGGCGTTTGGGAGGCATCCGTCTGATTCGACGCCTTTCTGCAAACACTCTCCAGCGTCTTAGACAAGGAGAACTACGTATGCATTGGCAGGAAGTAGCGTAGCCATTAGCACGCTCGGCTGCGGATCGAAAGGATGGTGGTTTTGAATCCCATCGTGCACAAAGATTTTTTTTTTTTTGGTCTGACTATAGAAAAAGCATGACACCTCTGCTGACAACATTCTGTCGACAACGATGAGGCATTAAAGGCTTTCGCTTAAAATTCCTACCTTTCGTGCATACACAGGCTTAAGTAGCTTCACAAAAGACGAATTATTTTAAATGTGAACGCGCAGTTTTTGGGAGTGCAAACAGTAAGTCTGAAAGGAGCACGCACCTGCTCGACGACGTATATGCGGTACGAGAGCAGCTGCCTCCTGAGTATCGGGTGCAGGTGCCTCAGGAGAAGGAGCAGGTGCAGGCGCCGATCCCTGTAGGGCACCACTAGGGCTACTCGGTGGCGGGCCGCACACTCCGCCGGGCTCCACAGTCCGCCAATCGAAGATGATGGCGCCGTCGGAGCTGCGCCACTGGCAGCCGTCCTGGCGGTCTGCGCAGCAACCTTCGCTGAGCGCTGTGCTTGTCGCCGCTTCGGTCGCAGGTCCAGGTCTACTTGCACGCGACCCACTGCGGAGATTAGAGAGGATGTGCTGTAAGTCTAATGTGCGACGAATACACATATGTCATTCACAGGAGTAATTACTTAATACTAAGTATACATGAGCATGGCCAAGTATTTCTTTGAAGCCGTCCATGGCTGCAAAGTAATACATGCATAAAATATTTGCAGCGTTTTTCTTAACAACTTCTCACTCGAAGAAAAAAAAATCGTCCTGGTCCGAGGACCACCACCTGTTCAGGGCAGTTGCTTCACGAGCAAAGCTAACTAGTGCTTCTAGCAGTTGTAAGGATAAGGCCGAATGGATCAGCAACTCGATGCGACAACAGTGTTTCTCCATGAAGAAAAAAAAAACACTCAGGAGGGAGCGTTACGTCATGCGGCCCGCCTTCACAAGCCAAGCCCTTATGAAGCCGTTCCACTCCTTTCTTCGCTCTCTGGGAACATCAAAGTCGGCCCCGTGTGATGGCTGCGATTGGGTAGCAAACCGGCCAAAGGCTGTCACGTGGAGGCCGACTTTCTCCCTTTCCCAGTGGCTACGACGTTCGGCCCCAGAGCCTTAATTCGAGGGGCCTAATCCGGACTGTAAACGCCGCATTTAAGCATCAGCATCACCTGGATTACGCCCACTGCATGACAAAGCCTTCTCCCATAACTCTCAATCAACCCTTTCGTGTGCCAGCCGCGGCTGCCTTATCCCTGCAAACTTCCTAATCTCCTCCGCTCACTTAGTTTTCTGCCGCCTCCTACCTTCTCTTGGAATCCAGTCCGTTGCCCCTAACGGGCTTCAGTTATTTTGCCTTCGCATTACCTGCCTTGCCCAAACCCATTTCTTCTCTTGAATTTCACTAGGTTGACTATAACCTGCATTTGTACCCTCACCCACTCAGCTCTCTTAACGATGATGCCAGTGGAGGCCAAATGCAAAAATTCTCACGTGTTTTGCGACGCCGGTGCCCTTTAATTATCCCCAGATGGCCGAAATTAATCCGGAGCCATCCATTACTGCGCGAGCCTCAAAGTCGACGCGCAGCTTAGGGAAAACAATAAATCGACGCATAAATCACCGCTATTAAAACTAGGACCGTACTGGAAGTAATCATCAACAATTTTCTGATGCGCAAGTATCTAAACGCATAGGAATCGGCCTTTAGTGGTTTGAGGAGCCATCTCTTGTGCAGTCACTGGTAGTCCTTTGGCACCAACAGGTTAGGTTTCCATCTCTTCAGTACACTAAACAAAATGGCAATCCACGACATCTCACTTGTCAACGTGCGGTTTTGGAATTTCTCACGAAAGAGAAAATTTCGGCCAGAAAAGTTCATGACAAGCTGCAACGTGCTCAATGCGTCACTAGCACTATGTCGAGATGGGCCAGGAATTTTAAAGACGGCCAGACGAACGTTGAAGCTGAGCTTCGGTGTGGTCGCCCTCGGCAGACGCGACAGACGCCAACAAGGGCACAGCAAGGTCGAAAGAAGACAGGCGAGTAACAATGAACTAAAGAATAAGAATGCTTGAAATTGGGCAAAGTACCGTTCTGAAGATGATTGGAAGCTTAGATTACCGAATAATTTGCGTCCACTTCGTTCCACGCTTAATAACCGAAAGCACGAAATTCCAGCTTTTCACACTCCAGTGTACAGTGTTAGAAGACCAGGTCTCGCACTGTTAACAGTGGAGAAGACTGACAGAATGCGGTGGGAACATCTGAACGCGCTTTGCAGCCCTCATATGGCTCCTTTGGACTTGTGCATGCTTGGATGTTTGAAGTACATAATGCGAGGCCAACGAAACATCAGAGGAAGTCCTTGCATCAGTGTGGCCCTGTCTCTACAAGACTAGAATAGCCATCTACTGGAGGGATGTTTTCAAGTTGTGGAAAAAAGGAACAGATGTCTGAAAAATAAAGTGACAAAGATTTGTTTTCACTAATGCAGCGGAGCTATTTTGAAAAAAATTGTTTCTCATTACCTTCAGTATGTCTATTAAAGTTTTTTATTCTTTTTTTTCCTCCAAATGACTTGCAAAAGACATGCCCGTAATGCATTGCTGAAGCGAAACTAATTGGGAAAGTTGGCGGGTGTTCAGACTTCGTACCCTCTGTGCGCAACATTGTGCATGTGCACTACAGAGCTCACAATTGATAGTAATCCAGTTCCAAGCTCCCCTGGATAAAAATAAAGCCCACCTGTGTCTTTAAAGGCATGCGCTGTATACGGGGCCACGTGTAGCGTACATTGGATCACATGCCTACTGCGCATGTACCAAGATTGATTATCAACGTAATCCACGTGACCTGGAGAGATACAAAAAGCGGATAGCCTAGATTGAATGCAGGGACAAATGAGGGAATTGCACATCAGCAGCCAGTGCCATTATTTCTCTTTCAGGCTACAATCATGGCACGCCGAACGGATAAGGGGAGTCACAGGGGGTGAGCGAATAACTGGGGCAGGGAAGAAGAAAATGCTTGAGGATGATTTCCCCTGGTGGACCAGAACAAGGAAGTCGTCTGCGGGACACAGCAACGCTCCTAGGCATGGGCCACAAGGTACACATAAGTCCAATACGCGCGTACTAGGCTCGGATTTGTGTTGCTGCTAATCGGCTGCACAAGGCAGACATTGCTTCGCGGAAAACGGACGCAAAATTTTGCTTTTCCGCGGTTCCCACTTCGCGAAAACTCTTGCTTCTGACCATATACATTCTTCGTCGTCTAACCGCATACTGCAAAACTCCTGAACGAGCATACACAGCCGCCAACGACGGGGATAATCAGGAAAAGAATGTTTAGCACGAATAGCAGAAGAACTAGAAGAACGTTTTGTGTCTCAGACAGGCACGCGGTGTGACACAGTCTCAGTATGTCTGGAGGCCTGCGAGGGATCGAAATTAAATTCGGAGCAGCGAACGAGTGACATTTGGGAGGTGACAGCCAGCGGGCTCGAAAATCGGCGCCGCGCCCGCGCGAACAGTTGTAATTGGATTCACGGCGCCCCTACTCCACCGCCACCGCTTTGATCCCGCACAATGATTGCTGCACCAGAACGCATGGTGCGAGAGGACCATATTGAAAGCGTGCTTGCGCGAATTCCGACGTCAGCGAAGAGGCGGTTCGTTAAGCGCTTGAAGTGCTCGTTATCGGGCGTAAAGTGGAAACTCGCGGTAGCTGTCGCCGTTCAGTCCAGAGTTATGAGCTAGCGTGTGTGCGCGAGCTGAACAACGCCGCAGTTTCCACTCAACTTATATCCGTTCGGTGCCTGATGTTTACGCAAGTTGAGGAAGTACAAATGTCTTGAATGCCAGAGTGAGAGTGCGATTTTTTTTTTTTAATCTTCTCCTGTGTTTACGTCCGAAGCAGCTTTGGACGCCATCCTCTCCAAATCGAAAACGCGATTTTTGAAGCTGGAAAGTGCTTCCGTGCTCCTTACCAGTGGTCGTAAAAAGGCGTTCCTCAAATGCGACATCGTTAGGACAAATTATATCATTTATAACTACCATTATTAAACTTGGTCTTCCTTGCTTCGTCTCCTTCGTTAGCATAGGTAATGTATAACTGCGGATTTAAGACGAACAATCAAACGCTTCCTCGTACTTGGTGATCTCGGCGGCTCTGTGGAGTTTGAGGAAAAAGGCCATAAAAAGATTTGTAAAGTGCATTTTCTCCTCAAAACAAGGGCTGCATAACTGATGACTGGGACCAAACCGCGACCTTGCAATGTTTCATTGCGGTAATTAACTTATAACTTTGCTTAATAACAATTTCAAAATTATGCTATCGTTTATGATAATATTCTATCTTACGCCACCTTATACGCATAGTATATTGCGGCACAAACTAGCATGTCTCCTCTGCTATCATACCGTTCTTATACGTTCACAAAATTCACGCGGGTGAGTTTTTTTTTTTTTTACCGCAGTTCGAAGAGATCCTCAAAACCTCGAAGTTGTCGCCTGAAGTTTTTCATATATGTTTGTTTTTTTCTCTGTTGGCTTGCTTGTAAACTCATGGCAAAAAAAGACGTCGCTTAAGGTAAGATTGAGATATTAATACCACTGCCACAAAGAAGTATGGAACAAGGCGTTCTTGTGAGCCGAACGAGGGCACTGCTTAATCTAATTATAAAGAATGAAGTTGAAGGGCGTTCCAGAAAGAAAGTATATAAAGGAATAAATAATTAACATACTTATTAAAAGTTAAATTATTCCAATTAAGCTGCGCAGCCCACGTACAAAACAAGTAAACCCGGGCTACGGCATTTATTCACATTAGGCGAGACGGGTGTATGTGAAGATGGGGGGAATATTTGTCTTTATCTCATGAATAATGATGGCAAGGTAAAAAGACAAGTTTACAATAAACACCGCCTTCCCGCCTCACCCCTAGGTGGCCTTAGCACAAAATTTTCAACGAATAAAACAGTATGCTGAAGCTCAAGAGCCATAACAACAGAAGTGCCTGTTGCACTCGGATTTCCTTACTTCTGTCTGCATCAGCGCTTCGTTCTAACACCATGTCGCCATATAACAAGACAAATCCGAGACGCAGCGAACAAATCTTTCACCTAAGACCTGCTCATTCGCGAAGCGTACGTTATTGAAGTCGCTAAGGCACTATAAAGAAGGAACGTACGCGATCACGAAAAGCAGCTAACATCGGCGCTCGTCTCAAGTCGGCGACAATCTCCTTGGTAACGAACGCCGAAGTTGAAGCTTCCGTTCGGCCAAACTACCGATTCCAGCGAGACATGACCTCTCAGGAGCTCAGCGTTTCCGTTCTCCAATTCCTCTCACGCCCACGCAGCCCCCGTCTCTCTAAGATTTGTACGAGTCCTCGGTAATGAGGTCTGCCTGCAAGAGTCTTGCAATGGTGTTGCGCAAATTGACATGTTTTTTTTTTGTTTTGCTTTGTAATCCCATGGCCTTCTTGACATTTCCTGTCCTTGCTTGTTCCTTTGCTGCTGTTACTTGGACCGGTGTCTGCTGGTGTCTTGGGAGCATGGCGGAACTACAAGCGCGAAACTACAATCCCGCTCCCAGCTTGTGCACTATACAGAATTTATAGCGGGGTATTCAAAAGTAAATAGGAAAAAAACAGTTCCCCGCTCGTGCTCGAGGTACCGTGGAACCAACGGCCTTGACAGCGGCTTTGACACGCTCGTTCTCACGCGCTCTCGAGCCACGCACACACGTCGGAATCCGCCGCTTCCCACTCCATGTACATTCCACTCCTCGGCTAAGGCTTGTTACGAGAGCCGGCACATGCGGATAGCAAAGAAATCCCTTGAAGTTTCTTGAGTACCACAATCCATCGCGCAAGTTTGTCTATGTCACTCATTCAACGGGACAGTGAAAGCTCGTCGCGCAATTTCTTGCCTGCAGACTGTTATGTAGAGGGCTTTTCATTTATCCATGCAATAGCTATGAAACACGTAGTCGTGGAGAGTTCACTCAGTAACTCGAAGAAGCGTAATGGCAGTTATAGCTCCGTTCACGTTCGTGCTCAGTGGTCACGTGGCTCAAGGAAACCTTGGTTGAATCACAACTTTTGCGAATAGTCTAATTGCGAGAAGAACCGAAGGTTATTTAAGATCGGCAATTGAGGTGAAGATTAACCTTGGAGTGTGTTTTGCAAGGCTTCATTTTGTTTTCGTTCCGTCTCCTTCTTTCTCTTTGCTCGCTGCATCCTGCTGACATTGGCTCTGGCGATGGCGTCACGTGCCCACTGATGCCGCTCATACAGTGGTGAGCAGCCTTGTCTAGAGCGCTCGGGCGGTGCACTTCCTTGCAAACAAATCCAGATTTTGTGGCAGCCTCTAGGGTCCAGCTGCAACGCTTGCACGGAAGTAGCGCCAGATAGCCTCGTAAACAAAGCAGGCACGAAAACTTTGCCCTATAATGAGGGGCTGCTCTCTAATTTCGGTTTTTGTTACCAAGTGCGCATGCTTGTTCACTGCTTGTTCAATGCTTGTTCACTGCCCACTTCTTGTGCTTTCCTCACTATTGACGTCACGACCAAATCAAACGATGGCGAAGTATTGCTAAATTGGTTCCCTAGTGCGAATTTGTCGTCTCTGCGCACAATTCGTAGCCAGATTTCATAAAAACTCAGCATATAACAGGGCCTTTTTCTGCGTAATTTCGCATCTGTTAATTCATTGGCACGGATGTGGTGTAATAGGTTTATGGTTTATGGTGGTTTAATGCCCCAAAGCGACTCAGGCTATGAGAGACGCCGTAGTGAAGGGCTCCGGAAATTTCGACCGTCTCGGGTTCTTTAACGTGCACTGACATCGCACAATACACGGGCCTCTAGAATTTCGCCTCCATCGAAATTCAACCGCCGCGGCCGGGATCGAACCCGTGTCTTTTGGGTCAGCAGCCGAGCGACATAACCACTGAGCCACAGAGACGGGCTGATGTAATATGCATATGCACGTCGCCTTTCCCTGCCTCTACTTGTCTATGCCGTCTCGCCATTCCTCGTAAAGCACTGCAGAACCACTGCACATTTCTTACTCTCCGAAAAGCTTGTTCACGCAGGTCATCTTGGCTGCATAAAATGACAACGGGAGTAACGCGAGAAGACTGCGTGCACATTGTGACAAACTTGAGCAAAGCTCAGACAAAACTCTCTCCGTTTTCATTTTTTAAAGCATGGGCATGTAGCGAACTATGAATAAAAGTAGTGTTGACGCTAACAATGTGATTTATTGTAACGAAAGGCTCTCGCGTTGATCTCCGGAACTGCGGAACAGCTGAAATGGCATCCACGTGTGCCTAGAAGTGAGCTTTCCTGCGAATGCTTCCTTGGTGCTGATGGGTCTCTTAGGGAGCGTTTTAATGGTAGGGGGAGGTACCGTAGTTCCCCGCACCGATAAATCTGCGACATCTTGTGTAAACCTTATAAAACACGTGTTCGTATACGTACGCACGCGCACGTACACACACGGGAACAAAAGGGTACTTCTGTTTGATCCGCTGTAATCTCGGCAAAGTGTCGTTCCCAAGCAATGACACCTCCCAGAAGCCTTCAAAAGCTATGCCCTAAAATCCGGCGCCACTGGCTTCATTTCATATTTATTTTTTTCGGTTGCGCTCTGAAAGGCAACAGAAAGAAAACACGCCAGATGAAAAGTACGTTTTCTTGCGGTATAATACTCTTCCAGATTCGCCACTGTGCTGTAATTTTTGTGTGTTTGCGTCTTTGTCTGACAGAGACTAGTGATGGAGAATTTGCCCCCTCCCCCCCTTGGCTATTCCTGTTGCAATGCCTGGTGATAGCTTTCTTACCCAGCCGTTTCACTTGAACTTTCAAACCACGTTTCCATCCTTCCAATCAAAGCCGTTCAATGAAGAAGCAGTAGTGAGTCCAGCAGTTATTGCGGACGCTGGGCTTTCCGCCTTAATCTTTTCTGCGCCGTTTTATTTCGTCTCAAACTGTTAAAAACAAAGTTTCAAAACGCCTAGAAGTCGTACTGTCCTTTCTTGTGATCGCTATTTACCACATAGCGGGCAGTGCATTGTTCTTTCAACGCTTCATGAAGTAAATAAAGCCTTTTGTGAACTTTAATCAGTCTTGCCAGCACCTTTTCCTTCCTTCCTTCAGCTGTTTTTTGGTGTATTTTTCATTGTAAATATTTATTAACATTGCTACGTTACATCGGCATCAGTAAAGTGAAGTGGCATTCCAAATATCAAAGTTTATTTGCAGATTGCCCCAGCGCAAATGTGTTGAACGTAGTAAGTTAATATGTTTTATATTTAACTTTTTTTCGCGCTTCCAACTACATTAACATTATATGCATCAGTTGTGTAGAATTACCAGCTTGTGAGTACTGTTCATCTCAGCATTTTATTTCAGCCTGTTTAAGACCATCTCCACACCTCAGAGCTTAGCGCTGCCTTGTCCATAAGCACTTTTGTATTTGTTTCCCTGTATTTGCAGCGATAGCTGTACCACCAAGTTCGGCGAAAACATTCTGTCGTCCGCGCTCTCTTTCTTCTCCAATCCTTCTTGCCTTCAACTCTCTCCCTCGCAGCACCTGTGTTGTTTCAGTAGTGGGCATGAGCCACCAATCAGAAGCGGCTTCGTGCTTCGAGCACGTTAATTGAAGGCCCCGATCAGCTGTCACCACAGCACACTGGGGCACCGCTGCGGCGCACTCAACCTCCACAGGGAGGAGAGCGACTCGCCTCCAGGAAAGAGGTGTCTCAGTTCACAAGGAAGTTCTCTATTCATGCGTTAGCATGAGAACCCCCTCGTCGAGGAAAAACTGTCCGGCGTCGTGCCGTGAGGCCTCCGAGAAAGCGTGAGCAGAAAAGAAAAAGATTTAGCATCGAGTGATATTCGAACCCGCGGTGGCTCGAGCATATCAGTTTCGCTTGCCGCAGCTTTAGTGCAGCCGGCCATTGACCCATTTCTCTTTTTATTGCTTGAAAGTACAACACTGACAGACGTCTAGCCTTACTTAACCCCGCCGCATCCTGCGAACCCTTCCGTCGATCACCTTGTTTCAAGGTTTCTCTTTTTTTAAAAACAGCAAACATTGCTTTCTCGTACCTGTGCTCAGCATGCAATTAAGTGCCCATTTCTTGATGCGGCGGCAGAGTGATAGCAGGTTGCTCGTGTGACTAGATATCTCGGCCTTTGCTGCAACCTTTCATATCGCGCTGTGCTTTGGTCATCGTCGCCTTCAACAACTTTCATCCGCTTCCAAACGCGAGAGCAGATAGGCACTTGTACCTAAAATTGGCTCCAGGAAGCGCCATCTAACGAGCATGGAGCAAGTCACGCGTAATGGCGTTAGATATGAACCACAAAAAAAAAAGCGCAAGGAAGTGCCATCTGACGATCACGGAGCAGGTGACGGGAAGGGCAGGCGATTTGAACCACCGCATCAGGGTAACAACGAACTTGATTTATCATTGGCGCGAATGAATTCATTTTGTCAACAAAACGAGCTCACGAAATCCAAGCGCACATGCTAACGCATTTCCCTCCCGCAATCAATTGCTTTCATAGCCTGTGAATTTTTACGCCGTCCTCCAGCGGCACCCACACTCAGTCGCCCCGTTCCTGAGACGCTCCAGGAGCGATACTCCGATGCGGGCACGAGGCAACAAGAGCAATGGGCGCAGTTAGTACGCTGCTGCAAGAGTAAAGATCACCGTTACAACACTGTGATCTCTCTCGCGGCGACCACTTGGCTGGTTAACGAGGGAGAGTGAGCACTCAATTCCAGGTAAGCCTGTCGGAGATCACTGAACCCCGCCAGACATGCTTGAGCCGCTGCAGGTCGCAGGACCTTGTGTTGGCGACCTCGAGTAGGCAATGGCCCGAACACACAGAGGCCGGCGGACAAGAACATTAGCGTACGCACCTTTCGCTGTCAAAAGAGCCTCTTTCTGGGGCTCATTAGACAGACGCGGTGCGCGCGGCTGTCGGAGCGAGTCCTGAAATCCCTCTAAAATGTCCCGATAAGCGAAGGCCATTGGGACACCGAGACGGGGGTGTTACCGAATGGCAGTGATAGTCGTCTAGCCACTTCTCCTTCACCTAAGAAAAAAAAAGGGCACGAGAAGAGCGTCGCGGGATGCTGGTAGCGGCCCCGCAGAGGCAACGGCGGATGCCCGCGTTGCCACGCCTCTCACGCGGAATGAGCGACCTCTGAGGCGCTATCCTAGTAATGACAGGAATGCTACCGCAATATGAGACTCCAAATGACCCCTCACTGCTTGTACAAAGGCTGACATCTGTTCAAAGAAGCAGGGAAGAATGGTGGGCCTGTTGGTAAGGCATGTCAAGGGAGAAAACCAGCCAAAAAAGACGGAAACACAAGAAGAGAACGACACAGGACAACGGCTGGACTAACAACTGAATTTTTCATTGAGTACAGACCGCCAAGTAATCACCACGCACTACGCAAGCCCAACGTCTATCTGATGCAGGCTTCCCAGGAGAAATGTTGAGAGCGGTCGCTGAATCCGTATTAAAGGAGATGAATGGCATGGCCAAGAAGGGAAACAATGATGCACCTGACAAAAGGAAAAAAGTGCAAGTCATGCCTTATTTGCACAAAGTGGCGCACAATGTTAAGAAAGTCGCCGAGCGCCAGGGGGTCAATTTGGTGTTTTCTGCGCCAGTTAAGCTTTCAGGTCTTTGCGCACGAATTATGCCTGGCGGAAATAAGAAGCGTTGCACGACCAAACATAGAACTATGTACACAAAGTGCCGGACCGAAGTGATCTACAAGATTCCGCTGACCTGTGGAAAATTTTATATAGGTCAGACAGGGGACTGTGTGAACGAGAGGTTGCGCAAGCACAGAACAAAAGTCGGAGCTGGTGAAGATGGTAATCTTGCTCTGCATTGCAGTAGATGTCCCGGAAAATGTTCCCCACGTTTCGCAGATGTCACCATCCTGGGCTGCGGAAAAACACGGAAGGCTCGTGAAATCTTTGAGGCCTTCCAGATTGCCAAACATGGTGATGCTTGCGTCAGCTCACCATCGATAGCATTAACGGCAAAAGAATTTGATTATTTGAGTGATCATGTTTGAGTGTTGCCTTGGCGCATGCGTGGTGATTACTTGGCGGTCTGTACTCAATGAAAAATTCAGTTGTTAGTCCAGCCGTTGTCCTGTGTCGTTCTCTTCTTGTGTTTCCGTCTTTTTTGGCTGGTTTTCTCCCTTGACATGACTGTTCAAAGAGAACACTTTTCTACTTCCAGCCGCCCTCACTTAAAGTCGAGTTTCAAGTCATTTATTGAGGATAAGAGGCTTTGTGGCTACCAGATGAAGAGAAGGAAGTAAGGTTGTCAGCTTCAGCGCGGAATTGTGGTCAGGATGGAGGAGTCATAAGTGCAGTCCCATTAATAAGGCGGCCTGGAGGGATCCAGTTACGGTCGTCACATAGCAGTGATAAGGTGAATGAGGGTGACGCATTTGACGGATGGTAATTGTATATTGCAAGGAGACAGCGGTAGTTAGAGAGCTAAGGTTCGATCTCAGAGCATCCTTTGACAAGCCAGGACAATCCCAGAGATTACGGGTTATCTCGCCAAGGATTCTCATTGCAAGAACATTACATTAATTCTGCCTGAGATCAGGTCTTGTCGTAATTGCAGCCGCCATTGTACCGGTTGGAATCACCTGATCTAAAAAAATCTTTGTCAGATCCTTACGCCCTTATTTTGGTCCAAAGAGTAACGGCTGACTATCACGAGGCGTTACCATAATGCATGCACCATGGTTAGCAATAATGGGGAGAGAGTGTGCTATGACTGCAGGCGCCGCTTTTGTTCTAGACTCCTTGAGTCAATATATTAACCCTAGCCCTCCCTCTCCCATCCGCATTGCGTCTCTGTCCCTCCTTCTTTTCCTTACGCAACTCTCATCTCGCTCAGTTCCTCCTACGAAGGGGATGGAAGACCATTATAAATCCTTTATTACGCCATCAAGGACGGGTCTGTTAGTACGCGCAATGTTGCAGTGTAAGCTACCGAGAGAAACCTCAGAACAAATGACGCTCGTACAGACTCAAGACATGAATTATGTCGGTGAAGGAAGTTCATTCGATCCAAAGTAAGCAGTGACATTTACGTTGCAGACATGCTTCAAGAAAAAGACATCTGTTACGACATTACCTAGATTCCTCCCCGCTTCCTCTTGCTCTTCTGATGGGTTCCGGCCATGAAGCAAGCGCTACTTTTCTTAGTCCGTCCAATTACTCCGTTCGTTCTCTTCGATATTTTTCCTTTCCGGGTCACTTCGTTACGCGCGGCTTAAAAATGAATTTTCTCCCAGAGCCGCCCAAGATTAGGGGATTAGTTCATGTGTCAGGTTTTATTTATGGAATAAGTACAAGTAAAAGATATAAAAAAACAAATAGCCCAGAAGCAGGCCCAAAGCAAAGACTTTCACGGGAACCTCCTGTTGTGAAGCGCAAGCATGGATTGCGTACGAGCATTGCAGATGATTTTTGCAGTAAAAAAAAAAACCTAAATTTTACTGAGATTACACAATTCGACAAGTAAGCAATATCGATTAAGTAAGTTGAATGTAACCAAAGGTGTTTAAAGCGAAGTGAAAAAATTTAAGGGCGATCATTTGGAGTCATGCAGAGGAAGCGCGATAGCATTTTTCTATTATAATTTCGATTGCAGTCTAATTCTGTCTCTGCTCTAATTTTTTTTTTCTATTCAAATTATAGTAAGTGTACGAAGTTCCGAAGTGGCGCGGAGGCTTTTCCACAGCCGCGCTGCACCACTTGCTTACAGCAGTTTGTTATTTGGTGTGTGTTTTTTTATTATTATTTTTTTCAGTGAAAAGCATCCTTTCACTGAAAACGAAGCTTTAATCAGCTAGGAAAAGCTCACAAAGCAAATTCAAGTTACCGCCGCTCCACTCCGTTTTCCTATACTAACAGCGGTGACGTTACTGCATGCTTATTGCGACTGTCTCAGGCTAAGCAACAAACAGCGTCATTAACCTCCAACTGATGATCGCAGAGTATTTTTAATCATCGACGGTACCAGTTTTAATCGAGTGTCGGGAAAAAAAACACGTATTCTTACATCCAATTTTTTTCGGCGGAACAAACATCAGCGTAACCACAAGAAGCCAAAAAATCAATTTTGACTGAAAACAAAAGTTGTATTCACTGGTCCTGAGTTTCTTCAACGTATCTGAGTTTCTTCAAGGAATCTTCAACGTATCTATTCGTTCGCATTTTCGCGTAGTATGCAAACCGCTCGTTTTCTTCTACGAGCTGCGGTCGCCTAATTTAATTAAGCGGACTCTCAGAAGCACTTTCACTGCGGTAGATTCTTCTTACAAGAAAACATCCACGGTTTCCGCAGCTGCCTGCACGACGCACTGCCGCTAGCCAGGCGGCAGGGGCGTAGTAATCAGCACGTCTCCACTTCTCCCCACGTCACCTCATATACACCTTCATTCCCTAATTGCCAAGTTCCTCGGAGCATGATTTCTCCGGAAGCCGCTGTGCCTTAGGCAACAAGTGGACAGACCTCAAGAACAGACGCGTCATTTCCACTTCTTATTTCTTCTCCTTGTTTTTATACACTCTGAGCATTGCCTTAGTGGAAGAAAAAAAAAGGAAAGAAATGTATAAAAGCCAGCACGTTTTTCCCGGGCAACACTTCAGGTGCTGTCATCTCCAGTTTTCCCGGGGTCCCTGTAATGCAGAAGTTCTGGCTACTTCTTGAAGAGATTTGGGAGGTGTGTTTACTCTAGACGAAGAAACGAGCTGCTGGACGGAAGTGGACGCCGTAACGCCGTTAGTGATATACCTGTACTTAGCGGATGGTGACTGACGCCACTGGCTTCGCATTCTTTCTGTTTCCTCAACGGCTCTCATTTTGGGCCCGACAAATGAACACTCCTGGTGGGTTTCTCTTTGCGCGTAATTTCGGGTAGTACACTGCTTAGAGTCGTAAACTTTTAGACATCAAAGCATCTGCAGTTATACACGTATGCAACTGCGCTGCATGTGTCTGTGTGAGTGCGCGTGGGCATACGTGTGTGTGCTTGTCCTTTCCTTCCCAAAAAGTAGTGTGACAGCTCTCCATAATTTGGCGAGTTCGCTTATTTGCCATTTAAATTATGTTCATTTTTTTTTTCAATGCGTAAGACACCGCATTGGCTAAGTCGTCCAACTTTTAAGATAGTCTCTAAAGGATTATCAGGAGAAATAAGATATTACGCAATATTTACAGTCACCTTCGTAAACATTGATTTTTCTCGGTGAAAAATTTCTAGCGTTTCTCTGGAAATCTCAAAATATGGTCCCCTGGTTTCCCGCCCCATTTACGCTCCCACAAAATGCAGGTGCTTTTGTGAATATTATCGTGTGGAATCTTTCCAGTTCTCAGCAAAGCAATGAAAAGGAGCTAAAACGGAGCCCCTTTACTCATCATTAGATGGCTGTTTGTTACGATACTCGCTAATAGCCGCAACATAACGTTTCCATTAAATTCAGTTTACGGCAAGCACGTTTATGACAAAACCGTTTCTTAACGTAAAACGAACATCGAGGGGAACCGGGGTGCTATAGATATTAGCAACGATCCGTTAGCTCCGAACGACATTGAAAAGTGTTAAATCATTTTTCGTTACTTTCTTTTTCCTTTTCCTTTTTCGTCCCATTCACTTCTGTTCAGGAACCAAGCACGCAAAGAGGCGACACAAGCGCTGGCGTTGTGTTCTTGCGTCTTTCTCTTGAACTCATTTTGCGTCTTGAAGCCAAGCTGGTGGTGGTGGTAGTGGTTTATTTTCAGAAATAAAAAATAAAAAAGTGAAGCAAAAGAGTGTTGCCGGTCGCGGCAATTGCTATCTAATATCTTAAGCACCCGAGCTCCAGCCGGCGGAAATGAAAGGGAAAGGGATAGGATAGTGAGGAGAAGTATAGATGGGAGCGACAGCAAACCAAGCTGCAGCAAAATAGCGAATTGAGACATCAGGCAGTATCCCTTTTCTATAGTTCAGTGCCTCTCCGCCCTTATCTCAGGAAAAAAAGGCTCTTGCACCAGCCTAAAACGCCCGATAAGCTCCTTAGTGATGGCGAAACACCTCCATCCAACAAAGGATTTCTTTTGTTGGTAGGAAGAAAGAAAAAAAAGCCAAATTTCCCGGCACTCTGCTTGAATAAACACCGGCAACTGAAAGACTAAACTGTCCATCGATAAGGAAGCCGATTTGTGTTCATGACGTTTGTCTTTCTTTTCTTTTGGCCCAATTCGAGGTGCCCGAGCGGATTGCTAAATCTGTTTTAGAGCGAAAGCTGTACTCCTCCCGTACGAAGGTGAAGGTCATGTGGCTGTGAAATTTGACCTTCAAACCAGGAGGAGCGGAGGCTTGGCTCTGACGTCATGCCACATGACTCGCCACGCCTCGCCACAGCTGATGATGATGACGGAATACTTTTATTGGTAAAGGGAGGTATGACTGGACCGACTCTTAAGGGGCCGGCCCCCACAAACACTAGGGGTGTCCCGTATATGTCGGCCGCTGCCCGGGCGCGCTCAACCAGGACATTTTTGGCCTGCAGGTCATAGCAGCCGAGTAGGGTCACCTCCCAGTCCTCCCGGGTGGGGTTGGGGTGAGGGTTTAGCGGGGTTGGAGGGGAAGACCCACGCCACGTGGTAGATGTACGAAGACTTCTCCGCACAGTGCGGACAGCTGCCCGAGAAAGAAGGGTCGAAGTGTTTGAGAGCTGCCAGGCGCACAGCAAAGTATTAGTATAAAAACGGGGCAAAAGCCACTCCTCCGCCTTTGAGAGATCTTTACACGGGCGGGGATAAAGGCTGTGGTCAGATGTCTTTGATGAAGTAAGCCGGAGTGAATTCGAGTTCCTTTTCTTCTGGGTCGGAGGAGAATGCCCGGTAAAATAGTGCGCGGGCGGCGGCGTCAGCTGCCACATTTCCCTCAAGGCCCATGTGAGTAGAAGCCCGAACGATACTCTGGTGAGCGGGGTCACCGGTGTATACACGCTGTCTTGGAGAAGGTGGTAGGCAAAGTACGGTACCCTGCCCTGTTCGACGTTTCGACAGGCCCCTATATTATTGCCAATAATATCGAGAGGCCTCTATAATAACTGTTTACGAACTGGGATCAGATGCCGCCAACGCAGTAGAGACCTCCTCAGCCTGTGTTATGTCACGGGCTCGGAAAGTAAAGCCGTACACTGTTTTGGATTTGTGGACGACTGCGGTCATGTACCATTCCCCATGGTGGGTGCCGGAGGCATCCACGTAAAATGCGCCGGGTTCCAATCCATAGTGGCGAGCCAGGGCTTGTGCCCACGCAAGGCGCCGGCCATTATGGTCCTCACGTGTCATGTTCGCGAGAAGAGAGCGCACGTGGAAGGTGCATCTCCACTGGGATGGAATATGTACGCACTCTTCCATGAGAGTGATGTATCGGATGTGTAGTCGGGCAAGGAGTCGGCGACCCGACGATGTCTTCCAGAGACGTGTGTACTGGTTGGTCAAGTGGGCTTCCTAAAACTCCCGTAATGTGTTCACCAGGCCCAGTCCTAAGAAGCGCTGGTTGGAAGTGTTCGCGAGTAGGTCCGGGGCCCGCTTAATAGTTTTGCGGAAGATGACTTCGAGTGCATCCTCGCCTTGTTTGCTCAGGTGGAGATACGGAGCCGAATATAGATTTCAACTGGTCACAAATGCATACGCCAGCAGCCGTAAGGCGTCCTAGTATCTTAACCCCCCCCCCGCGCTTGTTACAAACCCGGCGGACCATCCGGCACACCTGGTCCCCCCCTTACGGAGTTGGGCCAATGTCCTTTCTGACCGTCTGTGTTAATGTATAAAGAGCCCCAGTACACGGACCTCGATATGTTGAGAGACTGGACGTGCCTCAAGAGACAATACAATTTGGCTGTGCACTTTCAAACTTTTGATAGGAGCATTTTAGGCCGCAGCGGCAAGCATAATGGTCCACTATGGCCGCCGCCTCCTCCAATTTGGCATCAATGTCTCCGAGGGAGCCCCCTGCGTGGCCCACAGGGTGGTGTCATCGGTGTACAGCGCATGCTGCACAGCGGCGACAGCACCCAGCTGGGCCGGTAGTGCACCATAAGCCAGATTGAATAGCAGGGGAGACAGCACTGCGCCCTGTGGGGTACCCCTGGTTCCTAAATGAAAAGGACCATTTTCCATATCCTGGATTCGAATGTAAGATTGTCGGTCGGCCAAAAATTGCTGAATGTATTGAAAGGCATTTCTACCGCAGTTAGTTTGAGAGAGGTGGGTGAGAATTATCTCGTGGGTAACGTTGTTGAATGCTCCCTTCAAGTCCAAGGCGAGTACGGCCTTGTCATTGTGGGGGCATTCGACGGAGCCGTCCTCGACCTTTTCGAATGCCTCCACAATGACAAGGTCGTACTCGCCTTGGATTTGAAGAGAGCATTGGACGGCCCAATTGAGTTGTAGCAGGACATCCTGTGCTGATCTGTGTGGGCGAAAACCGAACGAGGTGTCTGCGAAAACGTGTTGGGATTTCATGAACTCGGACAACCTGTCGCGTACCATCGTCTCCATCAGTTTGCCCCTACATGAAGTCAGAGAGATGGGACGGAAGTTGTCAGTGTTGATGGCCTTACCAGCTTTAGGAACGAAGATGACCACGGAGGCCTTCCAGTCGATGGAGAGTGGCGCTTCCTCAAGCCAGATTGAGTTAATGCAATCCAATAAAGATAGATATGCCGGGTCGAGGAGGCTGGCTAAAATGAAACGTGGCCATCCTCTCCGACCCGGCATCAAACTATTGGTATGAAAATGACCATGCAACGTGATGTCAAAAAGGCGTCAAACATCATAGCAGTAATATGAAATATTCACGAAGTCAACAGAAGGTCGCTCGACTTGCGGATCAAGCGATCACATCACCTCTCTTCTTCGGCCCGGAAAGAGGCACCCACTTAGGCTATAAGCCAGGATGAAGGCGAATGCAATTCATACTTGCATTAAAATCGTTCACATGACGGATAAGATTTACTACCACATTTTCCCCGTCGCTATTGGTTAACCGCCAGTTCCACCCAATATTCTCGCTGTCATTGCAGTCGTGCCTGGTGTAGGGGCGGAAAGAGGGCTTTGCCCCATACAGAGCGCTGTCAGCTTTCCATTCCGCCGTATTTCTGGCGCGGTTGAGTCAGGTGCGCCATGGCTGGCCAAAGTCCAGTTTTCCGCTTAACCAATGATGATCTCTCGTGAAAAGCTTCTCTCCGGTTCTCACACATTGTTTGTGGTCAAGTGCCCGACTTTCTGGACTGCGATTCATAAAACATTATTTAATTAAATTTCCTCTAGTAACGCAGACTGGGTGCGTTGTGCCATGCAGCTGCCGTATATTATTTACGCCTTCTCTCTGAAGTCGGCTTCTCCATATGCAAGCATCTGATGGCCAATCATTACGGGGCATATGACGACGACAAGGCAGAGGGATAAAGGGGGACATATTGAAAAGTGTGGTAACCAGGGTAGTGCCGCACCATGCGCATGACGGAACTACGCTCAAAATAGGGATCATCCTACAGGGTTGCTTGGTGATTCTACGGCAGACATCGCAAAGATATTTGCCCTTCAGGCGTGGGGTTGGTTTGGTACTTGGTGACGATCTTGCGCGCCCGTGACAAAAATCATTAGAAAACAATATGATAGCTAACGTGCTGGGTACAAATGAATCGATCATACAAAGACGCACTGTATCAGTTTTCTCAGTCAACTTAGACGACGGCTGGTTTCACAGTGGCATTTTTGAGTCAGTAGAGACGTGCGATCTTTTAGGGAAGGAGCGGGAACAGTACCACACTGCTGAGGATGCATTACAACGCACGTAATAGGCGTAACCATTGGTGATAACGAGTCCAATTAGTTCAATTAGTGCTCCTAGTTCTTCAAAAGTTGAGAACATTTGCGGTTCATCATCGCGGCAGAGCTCGCGAAGTGCATTAGCCTCGTAAGTAACGTTAGTAATTGTCACTGTCAACATATCAGTGATCTATACGAAGTTTTTTTCGTAGAGATCCTAAAAATGATACGGGAAATCAAAGGTTTTCTATCCGATTCCCTTGAATTATAGTCTCAGCAAACGCACTCATTAAATATCAATTCGAAGCGTTTATTTTTTATTTACTTTAATATGGAGCAGGCGTAGACATGTAACCACCACCCAATAGGAGCTGCTTCTAAGTCTAAGCACTCACATGCTCATTCTCTGCTCCCTATCTCTAAGCAGAGGCCTTGCGGTAAGAACGACCCCGCCAACTCTAAAGGCTACGTACGACGACCTTATAAGCTCTTAATAGCACACCTTTCCTTCTCCGCATAAGAATAATCGACTTCAACGTGACATGTCCGGACAGAACAGAGAGGCCGTGGTCACCTTTTGCTTCTTGAAAGGCATCCCCCTTGAAAAAAACAGTTACGCAAGAAGCTACTCTCCATTCGTAAAAGCCATGCTCCTACACGATAAGGAGTGGGTGAGACGGGAGTAATAGCCAAGGAGAATAATCAGAAAAAAAAAATATTCTGGCTGCCTACCTCTAGTACTGGGTAGTTAAAGTATAGTATTCACAGGAGCTGTTTGCTCTCCCTTCATCGGTGTGCGTAAAAATAGTTCAGTGTGCCAAGAATAGTAATACGAGTGCTTCGACGGTGGTCCGTGCCTGAACTACCACAAATAGCCTGTCCGTTCAGATCTGTCAACGTCAGCAATGACGTGCCTCCTACGCACGACTAGATTCTGCTTGAGCCTTTCGTCTACAGCCTAGCGCTCGTTACCCGTAACACGCTTCTGACGAGGTCTTCGTCCTTTTTACGTCCCGTACTTCGGCGACCTAAAATAGCCCCCTCCGTCTGCTTACACCCCCAGTTGCAGCGCGTAATCCCAATAAGCCGACTAAGGTAGGCTCCGGGGTACCCTGTGGATAAATATGTCCCCGTAATGAGCGCATTCGTCCTCACGTTCCAACCCATCCGTCATGGTGAACGCACTAGAAAGAGAGCGGGCATACGAATGGGTGCCATTAAGGCGCCAGCCGCAAAAATTACGGCGCCGCCGTGAATGGGAAAAATTTCCTCCGTCCAAAGCCGAGACGTATGAAGGACAGTAGCCCCTCCCGCAAAGCGGCATTTTTGCGAGTAAAAGAGGAGCCGGCCATAGCGTGACTGTAACGGCAGGCAAAAAGAAAAGAAGCGGAGATCGGCAGAAAGGTGGCAAATGAGGTACGCGAGTTCTCCCGGGGTTTCTCTGAGCGGCGTTGCCCGAAATAAGCCCGAGCCGTGCGGGTGCGCCAGGGTCTGGAAATGGCGCGCCTAAGAAGGGCTTGAAACCTTACGTGCCTCCATCCCTCCAGGTACCGCTTACGGTTGGCGTGAGTTGTGGTGCCTGCGGCAACCGCCGCTAGCCCTATTTCGAAACGTGCTTGCAAGAAAAGCTCCACTTTTGCGCGGCTGCGCGGTGCGTAAAAGGGCGTTCACGAGTCGCTATCCTTCACACAGCCTGGAAGAAAGTTATGGGAAAATATGTTTTGCTGTTTATTTTTTCATCTTTTTTCGTGACGCACCTAGCATCCGCCCCTCGATCATCTGCCAGCACTTATTCTGGTAAATGTCAGACCTAACGTTGCTTAACCAGCCAGCCGCAGGCTACGATAAATGCTCAGAACGGGTTGGGATCCACTTTCCTTAGCTGGTTATTAATCGTATACATGTGCACTGTGAGTTGTTTTTGCGCTGGAGCTATAGATCGCCATCAACTTTAGTCGCGGTGAACAGCGCAGGAACGAAGATTGTTCACCGTAAACTGCTCACTTTGCAAGCTCAAGCTGCCATTCTCTCAAGGATAGCTATTATAGCTTAGCAAGGCCTGCAAAGAGTCCCGCATAAGCTTGCTTGGGAAAGCATTGGCGCATGTTTTATGACGTCAGGACGCACACAGTGCTGCACCAAGAGTGGCTGTATTTCGTGAACAGAAACCTTAATGTAGTGCGGACCCCTTGCAGGCAAAGGTCACAAGAGAGTGGCAGTAAACAATTCGCTGCCATTTTAGTCCCCGTCCCACTGTGACAGGCCTGACAGTTCCAGCCTACGCGATTCTTCATACGATTCTCATTTACCATTCTAGAAGTGGCTGCTATGAGAAGGTTTTCTGGAAGCCCACTATACATTTGCATGCAATCTGACTACGCCAACAAATGGAGGCTCGGCACGAAACGGAATCAGGGGTCGCGCATGGTGAACTCGTCGTTAGACTCCTATTGGGCAACTTGTTTGGGAGTTCGCTTAAGAAGCTCAGTATATTGCCAGTCACGTCTGACGAGCCGAAAACTATTCGTTCGAGGAATGAAACGCGGAGTGCATGCGAGAAGGGTGCGTTTTCTTGGAATGCCTCTGAATGTTGCCTCACCATGACCGGAGTAAGCCGTCCTTGATTAACTCTGTCACGTATTGTGAGGGTGTCTAAGAATACGTGCGATTTCGCACGGATTTTTTCGCTTTTGTTGTTGTTGTTGTTGTTGTTCTTGTTGTTGTTCTTGTTCTTGTTCTTGTTCTTGTTGTTGTTCTTGTTGTTGTTCTTGTTGTTGTTCTTGTTGTTGTTCTTGTTGTTGTTCTTGTTGTTGTTCTTGTCGTTGTTCTTGTTCTTGTTCTTGTTGTTGTTGTTGTTGTTGTTGTTGTTGTTGTTGTTGTTGTTGTTGTTGTTGTTGTTGTTGTTGTTGTTGTTGTTGTTGTTGTTGTTGTTGTTGTTGTTGTTGTTGTTGTTGTTGTTGTTGTTGTTGTTGTTGTTGTTGTTGTTGTTGTTGTTGTTGTTGTTGTTGTTGTTGTTGTTGTTGTTGTTGTTGTTGTTGTTGTTGTTGTTGTTGTTGTTGTTGTTGTTGTTGTTGTTGTGTCAACATCCGGGGGTGAGCATGTAAGTTTCAGAGCAGAGGAGTAGAGGATGAGAAATCAAACGAATAGATTTATTATAACTTCGTTATACTGGTACGGCAGAAGCAAAGAGTGATACTAATAAGAAAAAGCAACAGTGCGAAGCCTCGTCTTGAAAATAAGCTGCAGTCTGAACAACACAAAAGCAAAAAGAAATAAAGCGGGGTATAGAGTTTAAACTACGCAACACCGCTGGGTCACCTGCAAAAGCAAAACGACATTGGCTCAGCTCTCTACTGGAGTTCAACTAACATGACAATTAGCACTTTCTCTCGGTTTAAGTAGCCACCTTTTTGTTTCGCCTAACAACGTCTTTTCCCATTTTTTTCTTTAGCTGAACGAGGACGCCGCCTTGGTCGCTGGACAGTCTGAACAGAAATGCACTTCATCGCAAAGAATAACCTGGTTTGGTCGCTCCCGCGTTCTGAACAAACAAAAATCTACACCAATTGAAAGTACTTTTTATGGCAGATGGATACCTGGATGGCATAAAACTGTAGTTACCAAGTAAATGAATAATTGAATAACAGAAATAATTTAAGGCTCATTTTTCTTCTAACCGACCAATTCAATGCCTAAGCTGCATCGTGTTTTTTCTTTTACTACATCCATAGCGCACGTTGCCTTGCTATGTACCTTCACTCAGCCCTAAAATGATCTCTCTCTTGAAGGCTCAAGTGGGCAAATTGCATCATTTGCGAACACTGTTGATCAAAATTCCAGGCATATGCAAGCTATGCGGAGAAGCTGCTGGGGCATTACAACAGTTGAGTGAGAGGAGGAACTCATAAACATCTCACACTGCTCCGGGCCGAAGTAGTGGCAGCGATAGCTCTAAAACGCCACGACACACACCCGAACACCTCCTGTAACGAGCGCCCATTTCGCCTCCCGTCTGGATAGCATTTCTATTGGCCGACGGCTAAACTCGTTAGTTTTCAGTAACGACACATGACGGCGATGCCGACTTTGTTTTCCATAGAAAAGCTCTAAACAGCTTTCCCTGCCGAAGATTTAATTCCTCAATTTCACTGGCGAATTGTGATCATTTTACAGTCGAATGCTCGCAAAGCAGACCAAGAGAAAATGAAGGAATTGTCGAGTTTTTATTAATATTGCGTTTCCAATCCGCGCCAATCGTGGTGCCATTGAAAGTGATGTGTTGCGAATATATAACGCAGCAGAGAATACCCGGAAGATGAGGGGGAGAAGTGCCCACGCACATGGAAAAGCCGGCCGTTGTGCTCTCGTGGTTCTTATTTTACTCGAAGAAGCACGTTTTGTAAACATCGAAACTGCACTCAGTGATCCAACTTCAGTCGTCCTATACGCCACTGGTGCTTCCATCAGAGATTTCTGGCACAAGGCCAGAGCGAAAAGTGCCTGTGCTTCTCATTAGGCTTTTTCCCCCTCGTGAAAGGCAGAGAGACACATAAGAGATAGCGGCGAAGAAGGCATTTCTATGTGATCGCATCAAAAGCTATACAGGGAAGTTGCCGCTATCATTGCTCCTCTTCACACTGTTCCTTCCCTCTAGCGCAACTCAGAACCACGGAACAAGAGCAGCGCTGTAGAGCATGGAAGAAACTTAGGAGATGCCTCAAGGGTTTGGCAGAGCGCCAAGGTAAAGAGAAAGTGTACGATCGATACAAGGCGAGCGTAGCTATCTCTTTCCTAGGCGGACCAAAACTTTGGCTCTCTGGCATTTAAAAGAAAGGAAATGAAAGAATGGAAGAATAGAAGAGTAGAACTGGCGACTCACGGCCACGGCCATCAAAGGAGGTTGTTTTTTGTTAAAAGTTTTTTTTATAGTTTCTTTTATTTTTTTAGGCTGCCACTTAGGCTTCTACGCTAGAAGCGCTTGACATTGGCGAGGAAGAAACTGTGTAAGCACTTTTAGTTTTAATAGTCCCACATTTTATTTCCCAATTCACACGGAAGGCCCGGTTTTCGTCCAATGTAAATACAAAAAATACTGAGCGTACATAAAGGCAGTTCACATTCACGAAGAATGAGGTTAGCGTACGTAGCATCAAGGAAACCGTGATACTGGCAAGACACTGCCTCCGGATAGCGATAGTAAGTTTTAATTGCTGCTATTTTTACCGGCTGGCAAAAAGAACTAGGAACCATTCACAAGCCACCTCACCACATGCGAGAAAAGAAAACGTTAATTTGCTTGTTCAATGAATGTTCATCCACTTCAATTAACCGTAAGATAATCGAAGCAGCGATCAACGCTAACGCTTAAGCAGAATTTTTAAACCACACTCCTCGTCATCACAAGCTGACCCACCTTCCACACAACGCACATCCTAATAGCTCGCCTGAGGCCTTCTTTGCCAGCTGAACAAAGGATATATTCTGGAAGGAAATGAAGTCTGGAAAATATGATGGGAACTTATGAACGCCCGGCATCAACTTCTGAAAGCACGCCGGAAATATCAAATGTGCAAGTATGTTCCCTCAACGCTTAAGGCTTTCCTGGGCTGCTTGATATTAAACTTGCCATTTTCATCTCGCTTTGCTGAAAAACAGAGCCACCGGAATAAACAAAAAAAAGAGCGCTAGAGAACAAGCTTATGACCTCTTTGCGCTTCTAGCTTTGTTACGGGGTGATAAGCGTTTCAAGCGAAGCGTGAATTTTATGGCCGTCGGGAAAGGCGCAGCTTAAGGCTTTAAAAAATAACAATGTCTAGACTACGAAGAAAATAAAAATTGTGGCAACGGAGCTAGTGAACAGCAAAGCCCCCAGAACGCCTCCTTCCCTGCCGGAGATCCAGAAGTTTTCCGCGTATTTCTTTCAGCGACGCATCTGTTTATCTTATCGCATCTTTGCAAGCGCTGGGGCAATTTCTTAGCGCTTTCGGGGCATCAGCTATATGGCCCGGAGCGCGATACCAAATCCGGTGACGGACGCAGAAGCAGTAAAAGGGAGACCGAGGCGGCTCAACAGAAAGAGCGCGCCTGCCTAAGGGGAGAAATTTTTTAGGCGCGCCCATTTACAAGGCCTCGCTCGGGAAATTCAATTTGCCGACGTGTCACAGTATAAATATGGGCGGGCCGCGTCTCTATGCCTTCCCTTTCGCTCCAAGTCGCAAAAACAAAAACAAAATACAAAGGTCTAAGCAAACACAAAAATAAAAGACCGGAGATTCGGGTTTATTTTGATGTGAGCATTTTGCTAAGCCAGTAAAAAAAAAAAGGAAGGAGTGAGAATCAAGCGGCTGTGTTTTTTTTTTTTACTTTGTACTGAGGGTTCTAGTTCGAGGGCAAAACAAAAAGAAGGCTTCCGAAAAGAAAAGATAGAGCAAAAGAAAGAGGAGTGTGGAAAGGAAAGTGAGCAAAGAAAGTGGTGGCCTCGAGTTGCTGAAAACTAAGAGAAACGTGCATCGTGAGCCCGTGGCTAAAGTTCTTTTCAAGGGACCCAACCCGGCCACGTGTCCTGAAGCGTAAAACGTCTGCCACTGCGCAACTTGTGTTGCGAATGCGCCCTCAGTGTTTCGCCTGCAAATGCGCGACTGTTGCTCGCGGCACCGTAGCACCTCAGGCGAGCGGCGGCTTTTTAATCCAGTTTCGCGACCTCTTTATGACGAAACTTTTCTTCGGTTCACCTTGCAGCCAGCTCTCTTGTAACTTCGTTATTTTGGTCACGTGGTGAGTCGAAAACGGCGCACTGTATCTTTGTTTGTGCAGGCAGGGGCTTATTATTTTTATTTCCTTTTCGGTTGCCCCAACCTATTCTTTGTATCTTTGTTTCTTCCTTTGCACATTTTTGCTTTGCGTCTTCATTTGCGCGATCCGCTTGTGGGTAAGACCAGGGAAAGAAAAGGACGTCCAGTGGGTTAAAAAAGCACGAGTTTTGTACTCAGCATGGCCAACTATATGCACACAGCTGTGCGCTGGCTTAGGAATGAGCAAGAAAATAAATTTCAGTATCGATAAAAGCGTTAGTACGGTAATAGGGTACAATGGATGGTCAGTGTACGGTATGGCCTGTCCCCGTATAGCAAGAGGTCAGCCTAAAAAATACCGCGAGATGAGTCGGGAATTACCAATACCAAGAGCTTGTAAATTCACTGTTAACTGCATTTGTTATGTCTATCCAGACATAACAAATCCAGTTTTGTCCAGTTGTGTTTAGGAAAAAGCCGCTCCAATTGCACCAAGATGCGGCTAAGCTTAGCATTTTCTGAGGAGTGTCATTACGTTAACCAGGTTAAGAGATAGTAAAAGTTAGTAAGGACGAAAAGAAAGCACATCGCTTTACATCTTTAACCACTGAGATACCGAAGAGGCAGAGCACTCAGAGCGAAGCGTTGTTACGCTTTCATGGCTTCATAAGAATGTTTCGCAATGATAACTTACTCTAAGCGAAAAAAAAAAAAAAGATTAGTACTTTGTTCAGGATTAGTTGAGCGAATTAATAAGAGTGTGATTGAAGGGAAAGCTTTCATCTAGACTGCAGTCACGCACTTGTCGTCGACATCACTCGCTGCTCCGCAGAAAGTTTGATAGAAGATCTCCATGTTTTGTCATCATATTGGAAGCAACATTACGCAATGTTCTGGGTTAAGCGAAGGGCACGTGTTTTCCCAAATTGCATAGTCTGATATCCTTTTTTCACGTCAGCTCACCCCCTTCAGCGAAAGCTGCTGACATCCTTGTGTCGGTAATCCCGTTTGAAATTTGACCTTCCATATGCAGGGAAGTCGCTTACAGTGCCTGCAATATGCCCGTAATCTCGGCTGTCAACCTAGCCAGGAGTCTGAAGATGTCAGTCACCTCTTGGTCGATTGCTTTCCGAGAGCACACGTGGAGTTTGCTTCATTCGAGGACAAATTCTACCGTGTAGGCATGTAGGAAATCTTTTTGCGCTCCCTTTCCAGTTTTTGTGAATAAGACGACATGCTAGAGGTCCGTGCAGTGTACAATGTCAGTGCACGTTGAAGAACCCCAGGGGGTCTGAATTTCTGGAGCCCTTCACTACAGCGTCCCTCGCAGCCTGAGCTGCTTTAGGTCGTTAAGCTCCATAAACCAAACGATTTCATAGGTGGAAGGTGGATGTTAAATCAGAACTGATACATTTTCTGACATCCGTGCTACCAAATACTCTAGTGCACGGTGGCGACACCGCCAAGTAGTAGTGGTAATATGGTGAGCAGTAAAAATTACGGAGGGCACTGAAGACTACTTATGGGCTTAGAATACGAAAGCATTCCCTCATTGTGAGTTCTGTTGCGACGTTCATTCAGGATACCTCACTTTCTAATGACACCTACTCGTAAGCATACAGTCGTAAGAAGACAAATACATTAAGTTCACTTTTATTCGCCAGAAAGCAACGCTTTTTGCGGCCTATGGGTTAAAGGGAAGGTGAAACGGTTTTTTGAGAATTAGAGGTTATTCAAGAATTCGAATTTAACAAGCTTCTTGATAAACCATGCAAAGTATTTTTGCGCTAGCATTTAAAACGGTGACATAATCGTCGGTTAAAACCACGGCGATGTCCAGGCTTCTCCTAACTACGTTGGAGGAGTGCGAGGAAACTCGGCAGTGACGTCATTATCGCCGAAACTTCAGACGTCCGCTGCTTACGCCTGCATGCTGCTGTGCGTCGTCAGATGGCGCCAAACAATGCATTGTGAGCTTCACCTTCGATGGCGTCGGTTTTCTTCCATCGAATAACCGTTTCTTCGCTGGCGACATAGTGCCGTCATACGTGACGTCATTATCGGGGCCTCTGCCCGCCGCTGTGCACTTCAGAGAAGCCTGAACGCCGATGACGACTTTATTCGGCGATTACGCCGCCATTTCAAATGCTAGAGCAAAACGATTTCGCAGGCTTTACCAGCATTTTTCGCACATTCGGCATTCTTAAACTCATGAAATTCTAAAACCGCTTCAGTTGCTTGTTTGAATAGCCCGAGACCTTTCGAGCACGTTTTTTTTTCTTTTTTCTATGCTGCAGACGTCACTATCTTATGTTCCACTGCTGACGTCATGCGAGACCCTGGTGACGTCACTGAGGGGTTTTCGGACCACTGCTGTTCGTCAACGCAGCGGTTTTCATTGCCGATGAACCACGTAATTCCTTCGCATTAAAATCTACAGCGTTTCGGCATTTGTGTGCAAACTCCAAGCAAAAATCGCGCGCACTGAGGTTCGGCATCCCGAATTTCCAGTGCATAAGGTTTATGCTAAGTCTTAGTGTGTGGCTGTGACTTTAACGAACAGTGACGTTTTATAGTGACTTCAATTTTCTATTACTCTCCTTTCTTTTTCATTTTTATCCCCTCACCCCCTTCCCCCCGTGTAGGGTAGCAAACCCATTATTCTTTTGGTTAACCTCCCTGCCTTTCCTCTTCTATATCCTCCTCCTCCTTAGTGTGTACAATAATCGTAGCATGTAATTTTGATTGCTTGGTTTTGTTTTTCTTTTTTGAAAACAAATAATTCTGACAGATTTGCCTGTCTGGTTGAGTTTGAAGATATAATAAACTCCAACACATCTCCATCCAAAAACTTTAATTTGAAACTTAACGTTACGAACACGGCTCAGCTCCTTCTTCAGGGGTGACTGGGGGCAGTAGCTATAGTCTTTAAGTATGCATGGAGCGGAGCAGGAGGTCAAAAGACCGAAAGCTGTGATGAGAAAGGCGCCGGGGAGAGGATATTGTCACGTTGTCGGACTGTGGGGAGGCGGTCAGTGGCGACTTTTCATCTTTGAGCTGCAGACCGAAGTCCCTGTGCATATACTGCGGGCAGGTTTTTCTTTGTGCGGTTGATGTTGTTCGGCATAGTTTAGAAAGGCTCGAATAAGAGCCTTTTTTTTTTCGTTTCGGATCCAGTTTTTCACGTTCGTTTGTTTTTGTTCGTTTTTGTTTGTTTGTTTGTGTCTTTGTTTGTCTGTCTGTCTGTTTGTTTGTTTGTTTGTTTGTTTGTTTGTTTGTTTGTTTGTTTGTTTGTTTGTTTGTTTGTTTGTTTGTTTGTTTGTTTGTTTGTTTGTTTGTTTGTAGCATTACGGCTTCGATGCTACTGACCGCCACCGCGAAAGACGAAAAGTACCAGACGCCGATTTATCTGAGAGATCAAGTGCCCTCTTCTCAGTTAGCTTTATATTCTGTCAGCCTCATCCGGCGTGCATTTATCTGAAAAAGCTCATTTGCCTATCAACCGTAACCCTTAAGAAACGGCCTTACTGTCGTGTTGCGTTTTCAGAACGAATAAATAGAGAGTTTTAGTATACCGTACGAGCGCTTACGTACGCTATACGCAAGCATTTAGTGGGAGGTTACTGTGGAAGTCGCCAGAGCACTTTTAGTTTACCGTACAACCGCCCGAACGCAACGATAGTTAAAGCTGTAGTGGCGCCATCTGGTGTTAAAATCTCAAAACATTTTGTGTCGTATTTTTCGCGCTTAGCCAAGGCATCGGGCAAGCTGATCCAAGTCCTATCGCGTAGATAGCCGGTTGCATGGCGTCCCCGATGAGTCGCGCACTGCGCAGTCAGGGCAGGGTCTAGCTTTTTTTTTAATTTTTTTTAGGTAACCGAACGAGCAAGGTTTTTTAAGAACGTCATGGTACGTACTAGCATTCTTTCAAACCCCTACTGCCCTAAAGCCGAAACGGCTACTTTTGGCGAGGCTATGGCTACCCTGGAATAAAAATCCAAATCAAGCCAATCCACAGTCGGCGGTGTTTTGTTAGGGTTAGGAACGGCGGAATCGTTACACAGAATCCAAAATAGGCCAAGTTTATCTCTCAATCGTGCTGCTGTCGGCGAGAGGAGGCAAAGCGAATATCATACGCTCCATTTAAGGGCAATGAATATGCCTAAAAACCCAATAACATGACATTTTCTCTCCGAAGCGGGGACTTGGGCGCCGCCATGTTGACAACGCTATTTTTCCTGGCGTACACAAGAGCACGCACGCTAAATTCGAAAAATAGCGTACGTAACGCGAACGTACGTAAGCCGTCGGTTTGAAATAGCGTTTGGCGCATGCGCAGTACGACTGACGCTATTTTATAGCGTACGCTATGCCTTTGCGTATGTCTACGTACGCTATACTAAAACTCTCTAATAACAGCCCCTAGCAAGAGAACAGCAGTTCGCAATTGGTAGCGAGGTGCTTGAAGTAGTAAGAGAATACGTCTACTTAGGGCAGTTAGTGACCGCAGATCCGGATCATGAGAGGGGAATAACTAGAAGAATAAGAATGGGGTGAAGCGCATATGGCCGGTTCTCTCCGATCGTGAATGGTAGCTTACCAATATCCCTGAAGAGAAAAGTGTACATCTGTATCCTACCGGTACTCACCTATGGGGCAGAAACGTGGAGGCTAACTAATAGGGTTCAGCTTAAGTTAAGAACAACGCAGCGAGCTATGTAAAGGAAAATGGTAGGTATAACGCTAAGAGATCGGAAGAGGGCGGAGTGGGTGAGGGAACAAACGGGGGTTAATGACATCTTAGTTGAAATCAAGAGGAAGACATGGGCTTGGGCAGGGCATATAATGCGAAGGCAAGATAACCGCTGGTCCTTAAGGGTAACGGAGTGGATTCCAAGAGAAAGCAAACGTAGCAGGGGACGGCAGAAAGTTAGGTGGGCGGATGAGATTAAGAAGTTTGCGGGGATACAGTGGCGGCAACTGACAAAGGACAGGGTTAATTGGAGAGACATGGGAGAGGCCTTTGCCCTGCAGTGGTTGTAGTCAGGCTGATGATGATAATGATGATGAAATAACAGCCTTTAATCATGACTCCTGCCCACAGCTGGAACATTCAATGGATCGTCGTTAGTGCGCGCACGCCCCCAATTTCATTGTTACAGCGCACAGGCGCCCTTTTTTCGACCACCTTCAATTTGTCAGCGCTTTTTTTTCTTCTTATACCCGCCAAAAACCTCAACGAAAGCTCGCCTCTCCCAGCCCAATTCAATAATTAAGAAATAACGCTGCTGTCGACTAACATTTGAAGGAGCGAACAAATAGGGGTCTCTCATCGCCACTCTGGTGCACAGTTTATCCGCGCAATCGGTCGTCTTTAGATATTAGATACTTTTAGCATAGCGCGCACCGCGACCGCCACCGCTTACCGCGTATCGTGTCCCACCACTGCGCGCGAGCTGATTGGTCCCGACGCGGCTCGTTGGGAACGCGGCGCCATCTGTCGCCCTCAGGGCCAACTGCGCATGCGCTGTGTCGGGGCGCGGTACGAGGTAATGGTAGCGATGCGCGCTATGATAAAAGTATCTACCTTTAGCATAGACCGCACCACTACCACTTGCCGAATATCACGCCACGCCAGGCACGCCCTGATTGATCCGGGAGGCGGCAGGCTTGCGCGCTGTTGACCGGAGCATGGCGCCATCTGGCGCCGTCAGGCCGATCTGCGCATGCGCAGTGGTAGCTGGCGGTATGCAACAGCAATACGCGCTATGCTAAAGGTATCTATTTTGCAAATGTTGGTTACCGTCCCGCACGCCTCGCCTTTGCTAAGCAAGCCTCTTCCAGGCATGTGCTCCGATTATTCCACCTGCATATCTTAGAACCGCTGGAAGCGCCTCTCTGCCGAATCGGGCGGGATACGGGAGCCTAATGGCTCTATCCTGCGCTCGATTACCCGGAGCCCTTGCGTTTCTCCCTAAAGTGGGCGCTTAGGGAAGAAGCGCTCCGGAACGGTTAAACCGCGACAGAGTGCAAGTAACGAGCTGCGGCGCGCGAGAGCAGCGCCACGCCCGCCTTTCGCCGTAATGAGGATAAAAGGGAAGAGCCCCTATCGTGGCATCCCTTAAGAGCGCATGCCGTTGGGAGCATCGAGGAACCATCAGAGTCGATTTCGTGGCCCACTGATTTTTCTCTCCCAAAGCGAAGGCACACTTTGGGAAGTGGGGAGCTGGCTGTTGAGTACCTCCCTCTAGTTTTCCTTCTTTCTTTCGTCCTTTTTTCCTTTATCCCTTCTATTTCTTTCTACTCACTAACCACCCCAGACGACGCATTATTCGACAGAAGCGGGGAAGATTTCCCACCATTTGGAGGATGCTTGGAAACACTAACCGGCCTCTATATACTTCGCGCTTCGATCATCACCTTTACAGCTTCGTTATTTTTTCCACCTCACGCTTCCTCATTTCCCGACAAAAAGCAGCTGGACAGAGTGCACTGCCTCAAGGCGTGATTCAGCATTTTCTTATGGCAGCTATCGCTTCGCATTGAGCTTTCTGCAACGTAAAAGAATGATGTTAACCCGCCTTAAGTGAAAACTGTAGTGTTTCCATGCTGGACAATGAGAGTTACTAAGGTGGGCCGCGAGGCGGGCTCACAAATATCTCATTCAAGATTACACGCTAAAATTTAAATTCAAGCTAATGGATATTTCGAGAATTTCAAGGTAGAACATTTTGAGGACAGAAAAATTGTCGTGCTAAGGAATTCTGGACAAGCGGACTTTTTTCACGGGAGGTTGTTGATAAATGCAGTTTTTTCACATATCATCATCATCATCATCATATATTGAACCCTTAAAGATCCCGTCTGGGACATTACATAAGGGGGGCTAGCTTACGCCATAACATTCAATATTATCTACCAGGCCTTCTTTCCGAAATCCCCGGCATCAAACACACATTGTATGCGGATGATATCACTGTCTGGTGCAACCCTGGGAGTGACGCCGAGATCGAGGAGCGTCTTCAAGCAGCAGCCGACACGGTGGACCGGTACGCCAGGGAGAGAGGCCTCCAGTGTGCGCCGGAAAAGTCCGAGTTGCTAATCCTGAAGAACCTGAGGACACCCCTAGCGCAGAACATCTCGGTGTATATAGAGAACCACCCAGTACAGAAACCCGCGGAGATCAAGATCCTAGGGCAGTATATCCCGCAGGGGCGACAGAACACCACCACTATGAAGAAGCTTTCAACATCCACCGAGCAAATCCTCCGGATGATACATCGTATCCGAAATAAACACCATGGCATGAAGGAAAGGGACACCATCCGCTTAGTGCAAGCTTTCGTGAACTCTCGGATAATGTACGGGACGGCATTCCTTAACCTCTCCAGGTCGGAAATTGAAAAGTTGGAGGTACTCATCAGGAAAACCTACAAGACGGCACTGGGGCTACCGAACTTCACGCCAACGGCAAAGCTCATGGCTATAGGAGTACATAATACCCTCAAAGAGATGTGGGAAGCACAATGGCTCTCACAACTGAATAGGCTCGCACTTACAAAACCCGGCAGAGAACTGCTCGAAAAAATCTATGTTAATCTGCCCTATACAATTGACCAAAGGGAAGAGGTCCCACGCGATCTGAGAAGACGCATAAACGTGCACCCCATTCCGCGGAATATGCATCCCGCATATAACATCGAGAGGAGGAAAGCAAGAGGTGAAGCCCTGCAGAAGAAATGGGACAAGCAAATTAACACCCTTTACGTGGACGCAGCAGGACCAAAGAATGGAGTCATGACTATTGTGGTCTCAACGCTTTCAGGGTCGATGGTGAACTGCGCCTCGGTGAAAACATCTAACCCCACTCACGCAGAGGAGGCAGCTATTGCATTAGCTGTAGCATCGAACCCCAACGCCGTTGTGCTCACTGATTCCCAGAACGCCTGTCGCAACTTCAATAACGGATTAATTCACAAGTCAGGGTTGTCATTGCTGACTAAGCATCCACCCAACCAAGTCTCAGTCATCTGGTTCCCCGGTCACCTGGAACTACCAGAAGGAAACTAAGCCGCCCACAGGCATGCCCGAGCTCTTCTATACCGGGCGTCTCCCCTTGATGACCATGAAGGGTGCCGCGACCTAATAGGTTTAGCAGTGTATGCTGACAATCTTGCGCCATACAGAACAGCCAGAAAGGAGTACCCAACAACACACAAATCTCTCAACAAGTTAGAAGAGAACACCCTTAGGAGACTACAAACCAACGCATACCCAACACCAGCTAAATTACACCAGTGGTACCCTACACTATACTCTCCGCATTGTCCACATTGTGGAGCGGTAGCTAACCTCTACCATATATTGTCGGCATGCAAATATAATCCTCTAGTTGACCCCATTCCCAACCCCTCGAAGGAGCAGTGGGAGGCTATTCTGCTCAGCGATGATCCTGACCGTCAGCACTGGCTGGTGGGGAGGGATAGCGCAGCAGCAGCAGCCAGTGGACTACCGGACTAGGCGGCCCACCCACATGTTCTGAGAATATTGAAGAAATAAAGATGTTTGTAATCAATCAATCAATCAATCAATCAATGACAGGGCTCTCTTTGGGACAACTCTAATTTTCTACTACATATTGTCAAAAACGCAGCTCATTGCTTTCCTACGGCAGTCTTTGCTCGCTGCGAGCGCTAGAAGAGAGATTTTGTTAGGCACCGGAAATGGGATCCAGTGAGGACCCATAGGCTGCCAGTGCCTTAGAGTTGGGCGCTCTTAGGGAGCGGGAAAGAGGGAAATGAAGCACTCATTGTTTTCTTACACAAGGAGAAGCTTAAATAGAGGTCCAGAAGAGCGTGCTGTCGGGCAAGCTGGCTTTGCATGATATAAATGAAATGAGCGCAATACTTAGACAAGGACCGAGAAGAAACACATACGACGAATGACAAGCGATTGTCAGTCGTCGTATGTGTCTCTTCTCGGTCGTTATCTAAGTTTTGCGCTCACTTCATTTATAAAAAGAGGCCTCGGAGTGATTTATTTCGTTGTAAAGCTGTATATATAGCCGGAATTTTTCTTTTAGTTTGGTTGATTCGATCAATGGCTACAGTAACGAACAACGGAGTACTAGCTTTTGCTAGTATACTGCTTTATAGTAGCAAAACACGGTTTACAGCAAGAACTATTAGAGAAGTGTGGTCAAAACCGCCGAGAGAGGGCTTGACAACATTCTAGACGTTTTGATGAAAGGTTTCTCGAAGTGTTTCGTAGCGTCTTGTGACCGTGTGCCCTTCCTGATGATGACGATGGTAGTGCGAGGCACGGGCCGTGTGCAAGGAGTGATCAACTGATCAAGTGCGAATGCTTGTCCCGCCCGACCTCGGCGAAGGCAGAGCGAGGCACTGGATGCGGACTGGACGGCACCAAAGATTACACGTAACGCGCAAACGAAGTTAGGACAGCAAGTTCTGTAAATATGGACAGAGCAACAACACTAGAACACGAGTACATTATACGCAAATCAGGCCCAGACTGACAAATGATTTTACCTGAAAAAGCTGAAGTGGATAAGAGCGGAGACAATTTCTCATAGCACAATCTATCGCAGCAGAGCGGACTGACGTAAGAAACCTCAAAAGATAACTTCCCTGGTCATTTGGAGTTCTCTTCAGCTGAAGGTCATCGATAGTGCCCTCAATCCAGGACGAAGGCTTAAAAACATTCCACTTCTTTTCTCTCTTTGTGTGTTTTGCAACAACCGAACTCTCGGTAAAGTTTTTTTACGACGAGAACCTCAAACAATGTGTTATGTTCACCCATGTTTTCTGATGCCGAGGCTGTTTCGCATGCGTAGTTAGGTTCATTTAATGTCCCTGTGCGTTCAGCTACTTAAGAATAGTATATGGAAGAAGTCTTTTTCTGCAGGTGGCTGTAATTAAACGCTTCAAAGAGTTTAACGGGTGATCGATATAGCTGACGTGAGCGACGTGTGATCCATCATTCGTGTAAGCACTGGTTTGGGGCGTCTTAGATAAGCTGGGCTGTTACTATCTTGAACGTGCTCGCTATGTTACGATTCACACGTCTCCTTGAATTCATGGCGCGCGCCTACTATGATATTAAGTAATCTTCAAGCTGCGCCTCAAAAATTGTAAAACTTCTGAGTTGTCGGAAGCACGCAAGAATGGTGGACAAAAACAAAGAAATGATCAAAACATTGCGTAATGGCATCGTAACAAAAGGTACCACCGACAAGCCTTCTTCACAATAAAATGCAAACTTATTTGAGATCACATTAAGGGTTCTACTTTCCTTTAGTGTGCTTTATTATTTTGTTATTTGGACTTATTCAGGGACGCCCATGGATTTAAATTACTGGCCGCTAGACCACAAGCAAATTTTTTTTCTTTCTTTTGTGCCGCCGCGGTGGCTGGGTGGTTATGGAGCTCGGCTGCTGACCCGATAGACGCGGGTTCGATCCCAGCTGCGGAGGTCGAATTTCTAAGGAGGCGAAATTCTACAGGCCCGTCTACTGTGCGATGTCAGTGCACGTTAAAGAACCCCAGGTGGTCGAAATTTCCGGAGCCCTCCACTACGGCGCCCCTCATAGCCTGAGTCGCTTTGGGGCGTTAAGCCCCCATAAACGAAACAAGCAAAGTTTTCTAAGTTGGTGGAAAGGGGAGGTAAAACGATGTAGAAAACATTATTAAAACGCCGATACGAGTAAGGAACGGTAAGTCTGAATCAGTGTCATTAAACTGAATGTATAATTGAATGACGGAACATTCACCGGCAATTGTGCGCTCGGCCGCTGGCGCGGCCATTCCGTGATATCCTTGGTAACATTTCAAACTGCCTCCCTCCTTCCAGTCTGCGTTCCAACAGAGAACAACGCCATAGTAATAACGAGTACCGCGAACCGCTCTTAAGCAATCATCCTGCCCTTTTCCCAAAGCAAACTTCGCGCAATATCCATACTTCCCCTTTCGCCTTCTTTCTTATTTGCAATCGATTCGAGTGACCTTTCTGCGACCCCGGGCTAGCCATGGCAATGCACTGGATTTAATTCGTTATTTTTATTTCCCCACACTTCCTCTTTCCTCGGTACTCGTTCTTGTTTCAGTCGGGCATACACATCACCATCGTTATTTCTTCATTCCATTTGTCTTTCTCTCTCTGAACAGGAAACAAAAAACGAACGAACAACTTTAAACTTTCTCATCCTGTGGCTCCGCTTCGGCGAGCACTGCACCCGTTCATCCGTCATTATTCGTGAGTTTCGAAAAAGAAAAGAGAACCGGGAAAATAGCGCTTCTGAATCACGGTTTTCGACCGTCGATACATTCTCGAAAACGCGAGGTGTGTCAATTCTGAGAAACGTTTGTGTGCTCAGGGTGACAGGGTTGGCAGGTACAAATTCCGTGATGATAATAATTGTTGCAAGAAGTTGCTGTATGATACCAACCGCCGGTGATGGAGCGGAAATTATTTTAAAGCAAGCATACGGCTCATCCAGTGACAGATGGCGGCTGCAGCAAGAAAAAGCGAAGCCTGATCGATGGCCGCGGAGAATCTCTTTGAGATTTTGAAATAAAATCACGCAACGATGCGTTATTGAATAAAAAAAAAGAAAGAAATAGGCGGTGGATTATGCTGGCTACCATTCTTTGCACTCGTATCGATCACAAAAATTCGGAGAAAGGCAGTGCAAGGAATTTCAAAGACAAAGAACATTTTAGAAGCTCCCACATCAGCATGCACAGACGTCGGTTGAAATAGACTATAGCTGTTGGTGCATTTAAAGTTTTGGTGTATTTGCCCCACGAACTATGAGCCCTGGAGAAAAAGCGTATATAATCATGCAAGTCTCGCTAGAACCATTACCCCGTGAAAAAAAAAAAAAAGACAAGAAGGATGACCTACTGGAATTCCCAGATGCCGACAATTGAAAGTGGCGGGACTTATTTGGGTCTCATGTTTCTCGAAAGAGCTGGGGGACCAATCGGATAACCAGTGCGTAAATAAAAGGCGATAAATAAAGTATCTATGCCCAAGCGATAGCGTTCTATTTCAACGGTCTTGTAAGTGACAAATAATTTTGCCTTGGACTTTCCTACACCTTCTGGCAACAAAGGTTGATGCTTTCACTCGCGACATCTGCACTTATTTTCGATATCGCATAAACTTCGTAATACATCATTTTTATTCACCAAGTGGCTCACGCATAAAGTGTAATTGCATTTCACTTTAATTACCATCATCATCATGCGATCAGACCCGGTGCGTCCGTAGCAAGACAAAGGCCTCTTCCATTGATTTCCATTGACGGTCCAATGGAGGGATGATAAGAGCATTCCCATTGAAGTTTTTCTGTGGTGCTGGAAGGTTCCAGCATGCTCGGTATTTCTGCTCACTAGCCATGTCCTGCGCCCTCTAGCATCCACACTATCCCTGCAATCTTGTTAATCACATCGTCTCCATGACTATCTGGCGCTCCTGCTACGTTTACCATAATGCGTACACGTCTTTCTTTGATTCTTTTCAGCCTGAGTGTTTTGAGAGCGTTAATTGTTCCCTATATTACTTTTTCTTCATTGTCTCTCCTGTCATCTTTCTTTCTTCCTTTAATTACTTGTTTTTCATAAATTTCTCTCTGTTTTTGTTTTCTTAGACGCCCTCGATATGGTTCCCGCAAAACCCTCACACTCTGTTCTTTGCTTGACGGACAAGGCCTCACACATGGGGCTAAGTGAGGTCACCAGTGAGCACATGAAGCGAGAAAAGAACAGAATCTGACAGAATCAATTTTTCTTTTTCACGCTTCCTCGGCGCGCTATATAAGTCTCGGTTGTCCAGAAAAGACCACGCGTGTCGAAAGACGTGTCTCCAAGACGGCCGCCTGGCTCAATAGTGTTTACGCGACCCCCCTCCTTTTTTTTTTTTTTGCTCCTGGGGCTTATTTTCCGCCGTTTTCTTCAGTAGTCAACGTATACGCGATTCTCCCGACAACGTCTGGAGGGAGCTTTCCCAAGGGTTAGGGAGATCACGGGAATGTCTCGACGGGAGCTCGTCTGTCCCTCGGCACACACGGTGTGGCAACGCTGTCGCAAGAGGCACTCGTCCAAAAAGTGGATCTCCACCCTTTATTCGTCTCGTTCTTTGCGATACGGCACTTCTGTCCTCTCCTCGTGTTTCCCTACAAATGATACGGAAAACAAACGAACAAAACAAAAACCTCGCACTCGCAAACGGCACCACCGGAAAGTGCCTCCGCATATTCGGAGAAAGGCTTAGGCAATAAAGCCCTGAGGCATTATTTCGAGGTTGTCCTTTTGTAACGGTGGTCCCTATATGAGAAACTTGCTCTGCACTCAGTGACATCGACATTGCGATCGGTATCAAAGTATGCAACCGAAGATGCCAGCTTTCCCTTCCTGAATAGATATGGCTGTCACTTGTGTACCTCGGAAGAAGTTCCTCGCGTAGCACAAAAGTGAAGCGGGAACATTCGTAGCTACTTCATACTTTCATATTTTCTTAGCTCTCGAAATGAACTGCAGTCTCTTTGCTGGAATAGAATTTTATTTATTACTGTTTATTATTTTTAATACCTTTATTATCGTTCAGCCTTTCTGGGGATTAGCTACGGTATAATAATTGTTTTGAAGTCGTCGAAAAACAGTACAAAGGACAACAGGATAGATAAGCGGGCGAGTTCGTGATACATTATGCAAAAAAACAGCTCTTGTTCCTGTATATTCTTCGTCTCGTCCCCGTTTGTTCGCGCTGTTTTTTTTTGCATAAAGTACAAAGGAACTTGGTCAGTTGGTATTCGAAGTTGTAGCATCGAAAGTTTTGCTCTTCGTCATGAATCGCCATAGGTCACGGCCGCTGCTGCAATCTTTCACTGCTCTTCTCAGTCTGTGCCTCTTGTGACCTCGAATATACATTTCCCCGAACTCCTAAATTCCTTTGATATGACCATCGGTACGCTTTACTGAAACTTTTCACGGACAACAACACAAAGACAGGCAGCCGCCCATATTTCTTTTCTTTCTTTTCTGTAAGGTTCGTGTAAAGCTATAGTACAAGTATAGAGCAATAAAAGAATCGGCGCGGAAAAAACTAGGACATAAAAGAGACGTTCGTCTTACAAGTCTCCAACTATTTTTCTCTTAAAGAACCACCCAAAGAACCCCACAACGAACGAATAATAAGGCACAAAGGCACAAAGGCACCAACGGGAACAAAAAACCTATTCCTGCAGACTTTATGGCTTAGTGTTTGAACAGCATGACTCCTCTGTCCCTCCCCCCCCCCCTTCCTCCCTCCCTTTGGGACGAATATCTTTTTGCCTCCTCCTCGTTCGTCCATCACTGGGACATGTCGTGCTTTGCGTGCACATTTAGATGCATTAGAAATGCGCATATGTATATGCGTGAGGCCCAGGGTTCCGGTTTGGCGAAAGCACTTTTTTGTTTTTCTTTTTCCTTAAGATCTCTTACTGCCTCTGCTCTTTCCGGTGCCACACGCCACCTTTGTATACCCACTCCCCCCTTCTCAAGCACACACATCCTTTCTTCACAATCCAGTGGTTCTTCTTTTTTATCTTTTTTTAGTTTTCTTTTTCTGCTGGTTATTGATGCACAAATTGAAGAGAGCAAGTTTTCCAGACGCCGTCGAGATTTCGAATGGCAAGCTTCCGCCGTCGTGATCGCGAATGCTGCATCGTATCAGCGATTTGTGACTTTACCTTGATTCGCTGCTTGAACATCGAATGCGCTTCATGCGCGTGCGTTGTGACTCATGTCCCTGAAGATTTTATGCGCTTAATTTTTTTATTTCCATCGCACGTGTAAGTGCGTATCCCTTTAGTATACGCTCCCTTAGTTGTTCGGCGGCCCTCAATCTCCTCAAGTGACCGTGTTTTCTGTAAGGCCGTTTGAAAAATAGTGACCTCTTTCCGACAGTAGCCGCCGCGTATACTTCGCTTTTTACTCAATTTTAGATGTCGGCTCTGCAATGGCGGAGAGCGTGGAAAGAGTCGCCGTTTCCTTGAAGCTAAATGATCCGGAACGGCGGGAAAAGAGCACGGAAAAGACGCGCTGACCTCGGCAACTATAAGGGAAATTCCCGCCTACGCTGCTACGCCATTTCCGATTTCGAGTGTCCGCAGTTGCTTGAGTGTCAGTCGTTTTGTTTGTTTTTTTACTTGTGGGGCTTTTTGCCAGTGGGGAGACATTTCCCCTTGACTTAGTTGCAGAAGGCCTTAGGGCTTTATGAACATTCGCATCAATGCCGCTCGTAAACTCGCTCATCGCTTCTTCTTATCTGCTCGACCTTTGACTGCATTGTAGGCGTCTGCCTGATAATAATCGAATATATGTGCACTTAATACCGCGTTACTTCCTTTTTGTCGGCGTGTTCTGTGGAAAGGGGAGAAGCAGGAACATTAGGCACAGAGTGGATGAATGGCGTGGATTTTATTTGGCTGCCTGCTATAGGTCTTTGTTTCTCATTTATATACTCATCGTACATTTACGATGCAAATTTTTGTCAAGCGCTTCTGTCTTTTTTTGCTGAGTGTGTATGCATTTTCCCCTGTATGTATTTTCTTCCGTATGTATTTTCGTCTGTATAACGCTTACTTTTGTGCCTACTTTCCTTTAATTTTATTTTTTTTCTTCCTTATCAAGGATACTTTTTTGTACCGGCCCGCCGGACTTTTATAATTTGTAATTTGTATGTTTGTTTGTCATGTAGTAGGGGGCTGAGGCCCTGTCAGGCAACATTGTGCCTTTAGCCTCAGCCCCTTCTTAGGCAAACGTCTAAGCAACAAATAAAAGAAACAGAAAGAAAGAAAGAAAGAAGGAAGGAAAGAAAGAAGGAAAGAAAGAAAGAAAGAAAGAAAGAAAGAAAGAAAGAAAGAAAGAAAGAAAGAAAGAAAGAAAGAAAGAAAGAAAGAAAGAAAGAAAGAAAGAAAGAAAGAAAGAAAGAAAGAAAGAAAGAAAGAAAGAAAGAAGGAAAGAAAGAAAGAAGGAAAGAAGGAAGGAAGGAAGGCAGGAAGGAAGGAAAGAAAGAATGAAAGAAAGGAAGAGAGAAAGAAAGAGAGAAAGAAAGGTTTACGTTCCTTAGCCAGCCTTAGAGAATGAAAAACTATAAGGACGCTAAATCACTTTAAGTGTGCAATGCAATAGCATTATATGTCACATTTTTCGAAGCTTCTGTTGCAATTTATGTGCTTATTTGCGTCAGAGCTTTTCAGCAGTCAGTTCATCAAACACCATATTCGGACTTCTAACTGCAGTATCAGGTATCTGCTATGCTGTGAAGGCGCCGCCAATATGTCGCTTTTTATGCGAAGCATATTGCTAGAGCTACCACTCACGCCGTCGCCGTGGGACCCCCACGTGACACCGTGACGTCACACCACGTGACACCGTGACGTCACACGTGACATCGGATGAGAGAGCCGGCCTCCACCTCGCGCCGTCGCCGTGGGACCCCTAGCCGTCACGCCACGTGACACCGTGACGTCACACCACGTGACATCGGATGAGAGAGCCGGCCTCCACCTCGCGCCGTCGCCGTGGGACCCCTAGCCGTCACACCCGCGCATTCCCGCGCATTTCGAACGCGCGTTCACACTCGGTGTAGGTGAAACGCTCGCTCCACCGGGCAGGCAGACGCGGCTTCCGTGGCAATCCAGGCGCTCACCCAACGCGCGTCTCGGGGTTAGTCGGCGTTCCGCTGTAGCCATGCCGTTGTCTTCCCCCACGACGAAGACTTCTAGTGGTTG